>NW_008619611.1:0-32218 GCF_000691845.1 Merops nubicus | reverse complement strand
CAGGAAGAATTGTCTGAGCTTTGATTAAACATCCTCTAAAAATACACACAAATATTTTAACTTACTCAATAATGTCACTGGAGTCAAAATGTGTAAAACCAGTACATATATCTTGGCAAGGTCATGGTTTTTTTTTGCCTTTTTATTGGTTGTTTCTTTTTTTTTTAGAATCACCATGTCACACCTGAAAAATTACTTCAGGTTTTGAGTAGTTACAATCGTAAAATGAACAAACTCTCCTCTTTCTACATCACATATTTCTGTATGTTTGTTTTCCTCAAAACAAAAATAACCTCAAAAATTGGACACTGTTTACAATTCTTACTATAGCAACACACGTATTCCAGGTTCATCTTTAGAAGTTTCTCTCCAGAGACACTCAGGATCTCTTCTCCTTAAATGCAGAAAGAGCTGGGGAGCTCAGTAATTTGGAAAATCTAGATATCTCTTAGTTTCTCCACTATTCTGTATCTTTGCTCATCACTGTAAGAACCTATAAAAAGAGCTCTTCTTTAACTTAACTCTGCCTATATTCAGTGAAAAAGATTTAAGTCCATTTAAAAATAAAGCAGTACAGTAAGTAATTTTATGTACAGGCATCACTCCACAGGCATATATGAAGGGAAAATTACTGTTTACCACCCCAGCAATGACAGACCATCAGCTCCCACCTTGTGGAGAACAGTAATTTTCCAGTGGCCTGGACACGTATTAGGGTAAACAGAACTAAAGAAGAGAAATCCCTGCCTGTTCCAGTCTTAGCAGAGCAGCTCAAATTCTCTGCATTACCTGTCCCCTCTATACAGTCTCACTTGGGTAGCTGGTACTATGGAGTATAACACAACATCCTACAGGGGCTTTTGAAGGATTTAATGGCATGAAACAAGATAAATACATTCACTAGGCCAATAATCTCCAATTTACTATTTCTTACCAAGCTGCTTATGCATCCCCCCAAGCACAGTTACTACTAACAGGAGCCCCAATATTCTAAGACCCTGCTTCCTTACACTGTCCAGTGCACCTGCAGCACCTGGTCAGTGGTTGATGATGGCTAACAAAAAGGCATTATTTAGTCATAGAATCTGGATAAAAATGCAACTTGGTTTTACCTTTTGCCTTTATCTACATAAAGTGCATGTGCATTGTGCAAAAGAAGAGCTAAATGTTGACTCTGCAGTAACAGCATTGAAGTGGGAGATGTATTTGGGGAATGCTTTAGATGCTTTCAGCTCTAGATGTGAATGCAAGTGATGTGCCTATTCTCTGCCTGCTACTCAAGCAAGTACTTCCTTCTGGCTATTGAAGAAAACAGAATTACATGGGCTCTGATAAAGGCAACTGATGTCCTTCTGCCCAATAAATAGACTGAAAAATAGCATAAAGCAGGACAGGAGATGTGTTTACTGTACATTCTGAGTAGGTTTTACCTTTCCCATGAGCTCTGCTGAAGATTAACAACCAGGATGATTGCTGTCTTTATTATAATGTATCCAATTACCAATATGGTTTTCTCTCTTCCCAATTTGTTCCAGCTTTGCTCTAAATGGGAAGACTACTTCTTACAAATTGCAATCATGTCACCATTTTGCAGTTCCAGTTTATAGCTATTGATAGCATGAATCTTGCCGAGTGACAGAGCTGCACAAAACAGGCAGAAAGAAACAAAGGAGGGAACAGGAGACACAGAACAGGGAAAACAAACCAGAGGAAGGAGAAAAGCCAGGAATTGTCTAAATCTGTGCAGCAAACACCAGTTCATTATTACTTAGGGGAGACTGATGCCCGAGGCACAGAACAGCCTCTGGGCCTTCAGATGAAAGAGCTGCCTCCCTCGCTTTCCCTTCCCTCCTCTAGATTTGCTCTCATTCTGGTGGGGCACCCCAAAAAGCAGACTCAGCCTCCAGGTGCCCTCAGTTTTCCTTGGCCAAGGAACTGTTAGATGCTGTGCTGGTGTGAGCCAGCATGGCCTCACTCGAACCACCTGTACCAGCAGTGCCTGGCATGTTTTATTCTTCCATCTTTGTGGAATATATAGAGCTGCTCAATTATTTTCTAACTTAAGCCTCCAGTTGTATTGGATTATGAGAGATGCTCCCTAATATGATTGACAGATTGCCTGTCTACACAGAATCTAAACTAGATATATATGTTGGGGAGCAAAATTACTTTACAGAATCCTTTGTGGGAAAACAACATTAGGTACTCCTGCAAGCCTTCGGAGGACAACAGTGCAGTATTTTCTAATTTAGCCTTTTACAATTTTATTTGCAGAAACAATCTTCAAATTCTCTGTTTCCCTTTCAACAGTTGTTTAGCCTTTACAATACTGCTGAAGTAAAACAGCTTCAGGCTTGACTAATATTGTAGTCTGTGGTATGGAACTATTTGATTATTCTGTTTCAGCAGTTAATATAACAGGTTTAGTTTTTCTACAGAATGGGAGTTTGAACTGGAAATAATAGTTTTCTGTTGCTAACGTCAATTCCTCAACATTTCTACTACATCCAAAAGATACACTGATGTCAGAAGCCTCTTCAGTGGATGAAAAGCATCCTTCCTAAAGATAACAAGCAGCTGTAGCAGAGAATGGAGGTAAGGCAAGGACGACTGACCCTTTGGATTTGCCTGTATGTGAATGCAGTTCCAGCTCTGCTAACCAGCAGGTCTTGGAGCCACAAACCCAGCGTCTGCTTAACGAGCACGTTCACACTGTTTAGACCTTCAATGGCAAACACTTTTTCCTGGTTGTTCCCCGACCATGAGAGGCATAAGGGTAAGGCTATGACCATATCAATTCCCTCCACTCTCCTTCCTGCTGCAGCACCCACCTGCCTCCAGAGGTGACATCCTCTGCCCAGCTGTGGTCTCACCTGTGAGATCTGCTCAGCTGGGCTCACCTGAAGTGCTTGCTGGGCTCACGGGCTGGGTGTGCACCTACACACCAGGCTCTGTGCTCAGAGGGATGCCCCAGGAAGACACACCAGTTGCAAAGATGCAGCTTCTCCATCCTCAGTTTATTTGGTTCAGCTGGGTCCTTCTCTGGAGCATGACTTGTGCGTGGGCAGAGCTCCAGAGCAGGGGAATTTCCCCTTCTTTCACCCTCAGTGGGCAGTCTGTGCCATCAGCTCCTGCACTGTATGTGCAAAAGTTTTAAACTACACAAATAAAGCCTATCTAGTCCTCTGCTCTTTTCTCTAGGCTTGGCTCCTTTTATGGCATTAAGTAGTAAATCAGTGATTCAGGGAACCTTACTTTGCTGCTGAAGTGTTATACAAACAGAGAGGATGGGGCCAGACTTGCTGGCCCCTGGAGCTGCACACAGCTCTGCCTCCTTCCCCCACCTCCTGCAGGTTGCTGTAGCTGCATCCCCTCCCCAAGCCATGGGCTAAAGTGTGCAACAGAGGTTTATTTGATGTTATAGCAGAAATAATACCACCCTGTTGTCACATACACAAAACAGGCATGGGAGGGGAGCGTCTATATGGGCAGGATGCACGAATACATTGTAAAGCTCACCAATTTAATCCAGGGATGGTTTCCCTAAAATTTGTTCCCAGAAACGGTCAATAATGAAGTCTTCCACGGGGCCTGGCCACGTAGCTTATTTTAGGGTACAGTTAACCTTATTACAATGCCAATGCTATGCAGGTAGAAAATACAAGGGAACAGGAATTAACCAGGAAAAAAGTGAGAAGACTTACTAACTAAAACATGTTTCATTACCATAGACACTAGACAATATGTTTGTTGAAAAGCAGTAACCAAAAGTGTTCAGAGTGAGGGCAGTGTGCTGCACATGGCACAGGCAGGTTGTCAGATGCTGCTCAGGGTGAGGGGGGCACGTGCCTGGCGCGTCTCCCCGCCGACGAGCCGGTGACAAAAATCAATCCAACGGGCAGCAAGACAAACAAGTCATCCATATCACAGCTAAAATATGGTTTTGATCAATAATAGAAAATTAACTCTTACTCCTTTGCCAAGAAAATAGATTATTTAATCAGAGTACAGACAGATAGAGATGTTACATAATCAAAAATAGCTCGCTCCGCTATATTTAGTGGCCACCGTCTCAGTGAAGAGGGCAAAAGTACAGCCACTATCAGCTACAAGCCCCCTCCTGAAATGGTTTTCTGATGAGTTAAGCTGGTCTGACATGCTTAAGATACTGTATATTTAAAACTACAACTATGACAGGATGAAGGCTGTGAATCTGGAGAATACATCAAAGTCTTAGCTGTCTTATGGACAGTTATCCAGCAGGGTTAAAAGCCCCAGCTAAAACTTATACACCAGAGGATCTACAAGAGTCGTTTCTACCCTTTCTAGCTTTCAGGCTGCCTGCAGTTTCCCATCAGAAGATGAAACATTACTGTAGCACATTAACAGTTTATGTCTGGTTGCCCTTCAGTTATTTCTGTGATCTCTTAGCAATAACCAGTGGAATTGCAGGAATTTGCAGAAAATCACTGATCTAGACCATCAATACAGAGCTCACTCAATACTACTGCAGCCTGACTGCCCACACTCTGCATAGCCAAGAGCCTTCCACTACTTCTGAGATCTGCAGTATCTTAATTAGAAGCTCAAAGAAATGCCTGCCCATGGATAGTCCCCTAGATGTGAACAACACTCCCACCTACGTGACCATCCCTCCAGCCTTCCCACCAAACAACAAGCACGAGGAAAAAAGGTGTGATTCATGCTGAAGTCCAGCACCTCCAGCTTTTATGGTTCCAGATATGGAAAAACTCAAAGTATCAGAAACCCCAACAAAGGGCTGGTATTTAGGGCTTCCACGCTTTTAAATAAAAATGAAAGAAACAACCCTGTTCCTAACTGGAACACAGATAAAATAATGTTTAGTAAACTAGTCAGTGATTAAAATTGGAAACTATGATTTCTTACATTGTTTTAGGTATCAAAACCAACAAGCACCTCCATGAACTGGTATTTGCCTCAGGTTTATGGAGCTGCTTCATGCAGCGTGGGCGTCCAGCCACAGCAGCTCTGAGACACTGAATGCAAAGCCATGGGAGATGGTGCTTCTGCAGGACCATGCCTGTGAGGGACATTTCTTCCTGGGATGTCCATTTTAGACATTCAAGAGAAACAAAAACTTTATGCAGACAAAAAATTCTTAGTGAACAAAGTATTTTAGAAAGATAAGAAAACAAGCAGTATAAAAAGAAATGGGAAGTGGATGCTTCAGTATAACAGATACCATAAAGATTCATCAAATGTTTAGGAAAGCTAGAGAGAAAAGAAAGCATTATGCCCATTAAAATTAAAAAAAAAAAAAAAAAGAAAGATAATTATAGCTGGCTCCAAATGTTAACAATTTAATAGTTACAGGATCTAAGTACTGTAAATGACTAATGCATGCAGCAAATGTATTTGCAACAGCGTACAAAACAAAGCCCTTAAAAGTAGATAGCTCTGGAAAAAAAAAGGATAAACTGTTTTATAACAGAAGCTTTGAAGCACAGGACACTGAGAAAGTCTTTTGTGACTGGCAACAAGCACATCTCCCTCATTTGCCAAGATGATGAAAGACAAACAATGCACAATTTGGGAGTGCCAGGTATCTGCAAGATTAGAACAACCATGCTGTATTTTTACAGTTCTTAAAAGAATGAGATGTGATGGGGGAACATTTTCTGTCTGCACAAAAAGTCATGACATTTTAAGACAGCCATCCATATGTAAAGCCAAGGAAAGACTGACAAATTTAAGTGACTACAAATTGGAATAACCAACAAAACTCTGCTGACTATTTCCTATGTGCCTCTTTGTGTGCACATTTTTTTGCCAGCAATATTAAAAAAACCAACTTTAATCCCTACCCTCTTGCTGTGAATACAGTTCTACTTTTAATAAACTAGCAGCAAGTCCCCCAAATAGTTAAAGAAATGGGAGCATAGAAGTCAATCCATTCACCCATGTCTTGTAAATAAATACTAATTTCCTGTTTATTTTATATAACTAAAAGATGCTTATGTACACCTAACTGAGTAGCCACCAGCTACAGGTCCAAGCTGCTTGTTAAAAAAAGACTTTTCTGCTTCAGTTTGTGCACAAGATGGTGAAGACTGAAGTGCAGCAGGGTGGGCCCAGGCAGAAGGACTGCTGGACCTGGAGTGAGGGAGAACACAAACATTTCCTCCTCCAGACGTGCCCACACAGAGACCATCCCTCATCTCCCCAAACAAGCAGCAGTGCAGGCCACTCCTTCCTGCCTCCAGGGAGGCCCTTCCCACTGCAGTGGGCTAACCAACAGCATCCTTCAGGCTGAGTAGCAGGGGCTCTGGGCTCTTATTTACCAAGCAGGGAACAGAAGGAGAACTCACAGACAGCAGTAGCCTCATTGCCTCTGTGGATGATCTGCTCCTGAGCTAAATCCAGCAGCTCTGCTAGCTGAAGCTTACAGTATATTTTCTGCTATCAAAGCCAGAAATTCTGTTGAGTAATGCTTTTATTCAATTTGCTCAAAATGTTCTCTGTTGATGAATATACCTGATTTCATGTAATTATGATTAAATAAATCAAGGCAATCCTACGCCCTATCAGTCTCAAGAGGTTCCAGTTCAAGATGTGAAATACTTGCCCCAATAAGCACAATTTCAACTAAACCTTGTGTGTTCTGGTTTTTCATTGCATCCTTAACTTCAAAATACCTTCGGCTGCCTCCTTATTTTTGTTAACATGGGTGTAACATCACAGGGATGAGAAATGAAAAGGAGAAATAAAGAAGATGGAAAATTTCCTGCAAAGTACTTTGACTTACTTGGAGCTCACAGCTCCTGGCACACCAAGAGATCAGGTAACAGGGAAACACATGCTGTGTCCAAATTCATCAAGATACCAGAAAGAAGCAGAAACAACTATGAAATCCAGGCTGTTTATAATTGGTTGTCTACACATGATGTCACACATCTAATCCAAAGTAGTCTAAGTGCTAAATCTTCATCTGCTGTGCAGAAGTTCACATTACAACATTCTCCTGGAGAAAGTAAGGATCATCAGCCAAAGAATACAGTGATTCCATGCCACGTACTCCTTGTAAAACAAAACAGAATGTTTTTAAAGGATATTGGTTGGAAAGTAGCATGATTAAGAAAAGAAGAAGTGTCTGCAAGCAGCAATGTCATCGTCCTCTGCTGTTCCACACCACACTCTCACTCTGGAAACAGTAAAATGACTCCTGAATACCTCAGAATGGCAGCTCCCCACCAGTCTCCTCCCTTCCAGTACCTGGAATCTATAGATTCTGGGGTTATCACCTCTAGCACAACTACCCAACAAAAACTGGTTTCCAGCTTCCCGGTACTAGGGAATGAATAAGAAATTTTAGGAGAAATGTTGCTTTAATGTAGATAAGCTAAGGAAAACTCATCTTGGAGCCTGTTAGATTTGTGTACTGGATTGCAGCCTTAGTTCCTGTGATGCCGAGTGGTTTTTAAAAAATAAAAATCAGGCTGGATGAGGCTCTGAGCAGCCTGACCTAGTTGGAGATGTCCCTGCTTATTGCAAGGGGGTTGGACAAGATGACCTCTGGAGGTCCCTTCCAGCCCAAACATTCTATGATTCCATGACATGATTGGTTTTCCTGACAGTCACCTACTCTCAATGAAATTCACTTCAGATGGACCACAAAAAACCCCACTCCTCCTACAACAGATTTTCAGTCTCTTTAGAGTCTTCATGTTAGGTGCACCTTCTGACAGGAGGCATGGCTTTTACCCCTCCTAGAACCCTTGGTAAAGGGGTGAAGGATCTCCCAGACTTATACATCTCTGTGACAAAACACATCTGAACTGCAGTCCAGGGATGGAGCTTTTCCTACCCAAGGAACAACTGCTGCCACCAAGGCAATGCTGAGTTTGCACTTCACTAAGAGATTAAGGCTCATCCATACCCTGAAAGGGACTTCACAGCACACAAATCCTGCACATGAAGTGGCAGACAATGCACCAGCTGAATGCTGAAACAGAGAAGCTGTTGGTATCTTCAGGAACTTAGAGACAACAGTGAACAACTCAGCTTTAAGCAGAACATTATTTCCTCTGATATTATACACAGAAGCTGCTGTTTAATTAAAACTAAGCTGCTTAAGCCATTAAACTGGCAAATGGCTATAGCAAATGACTTGTCAGTTGTTAGCATTGAAACAGCAAGAGCTGTTTGTTGCCACACTCAGCTGGTGAGTTGCAATGCTGATGCACATCTCCCTGCCTGCTCCACCAACCCAAACCCACCCAGACCTGAGGTTATTAGAAGAGCTACTCTGTATTACTGAGGAATACTTTCTTACCATCATCTTCAAAGACACCAATATCGTGCACTCTGCTGCAATTTAATTATTTCAACTTCTGCCCTAGAAATATAAGCCATTCCAGTCATTTACTTGCATTTTTAAAAGTAGAATGTATATTAATTCTGGCATTGAGCCCCAAGTTTAAGCAAGTCCAGATACAGCCTCATGATTCAGATCCTGCATATCTCAACATCAAAATCTGTAATTAGAAAGCATAAATTACTAAAGCAGCTACTTTCTTCTGATCATATGCAATTTAAAAAAAAAAAAAAATTAAAACAATTTTATCTTGGCTCAATAACAGGAAAGGATCATTCCAGCCATGCAGGCAAACTTCAAAGCTACAGAAGGTGAGCAGCAATGAAAGTGCCTAAGTCCAGACACAGTAGAAGACCCTTCGTTTGCTTATCAATAGGATTTGGGTCAAGAGAGGGAGCATCAGGCAGAGGCATCTCTGGAATTCAGGCTGGGAGACTGCCTCCCTGCTCCTCTGCAGTCTTCACTCCCTTCCCCCAAGTGGGAAGGACAGTGGCAAAGAACTTGAAACAGTTAAATGCACTCAATTTGTTGATCTTTTTACTTCCTATGAGTCATGCTCCCCAGCTCTACCACTCTGCATATAAAAATCTGCTACAAGTCATTAAATAAGTATTTCCACTTTGGCTCAGTACAAGCAGAAGACTCCCACATGAAAGCACCACACAGGTAAAACAATAAAAAATGCTCTAATGATTGAAGTTGCCCATTCCAGTGAGTTAGAACAGCCATGCCATGGGGCACTCAGGGGTACTACAGCACTACCATTATGACAGATGCCACACGCATCTTTTTTCCTTTGCTGTGATCTCCAGGAAAGAAGAAATTTCCATTCATCACAGAATGACCTAATGGATGGCACTGTCCAAATGAATGATCAGCAAATGCATTTTATGTACTTCTATTTACGTACATTTATTTTTACAGGCTACAATGCAAACAGCAGAACAGCACTTCCACTTCTCTACCCAAGGATGGAAAGACCATCAACATTATTAAAGGGTTGCCTTGCCCTACGTGCCCTTTTTACATATGGCAAAACTGAGTCATCAGCCTTGTTTTAGATAGCATACTTGAGACAACAAAAATAAGATGTAGAGCTAATTACCAGTACAGGACATAAAAACAGGAGTGTCTTTTCCATCAGACAAAGTCCCACACTAAATTTTCTATCAAAATACCTTGCTTTTTTATAGAAGCTAAGTTAATAGTTGCCTAG
Organism: Merops nubicus; assembly: GCF_000691845.1. Lineage (NCBI taxonomy): Eukaryota > Metazoa > Chordata > Aves > Coraciiformes > Meropidae > Merops > Merops nubicus. The sequence goes on along the minus strand of NW_008619611.1, from coordinate 22,646 downwards.
AACTACTGAATGAAACCACGAAATCTCTCTGCATTTAGTAACAAGCCTTGAAAACCTTAATCTCATGAGTCAGTAATAACAGTGGAGGAAGTAAAGACAGTCTTGGGTCTATAATCAATACGACAAGCTGCTTAAAAGACCTCATCTGAAATAAATGTGTAAATGTCTCACCAAAGCTGAGATCCTGATATTATGATTAAGAAGCATAAATGTACTTCTGTGGTATCAGTTAAGAGCAACTTGTGTGTCTCATGGCAAGGGCTTAAGACAAATGGTTTAACATCTCCAGAGTACAAACTTCCTGCTAAGTCTTTCTCCCAAATGCCATTAACACCTCTGCATGCTCTGTGTCCCTCCTAATTCTCTCTGGCTTACACCAGTCCTATCACAACTTAAATACATCAGACTCCTTCTCTGTTACCAAACTTAAACCTTCAAATGCTGCAATTTTCTCTTGATAAAATCCCACCAAAATCCCCAACAAGGCCAGTCCCGACTGTGACACTCTCTAGTACCAAAAAGAACCAGCTATGAAAAACCCAAAGACTACACAGACTTTGCAGGATTTTGACAGCAATATTCCTCTAAATAATATATTAGGACTGGTATTGTTTAATAAGTAAAGGGATGATTTAGCAAAGCTGATGGACTGCACGCAGTGGCACTAACTGCAGTAAAGCAGAATTACTATTATCAAGACTGCAGAAGAATAAAAAGTCCAGACACTAAAACAAGCCAGGTGAACAGGCAGCTTTACGACAGATGAAATTCAGCACTAACAAACATATGCTAATGCCCTGAAGAGTAATAATTTGGACTACTTATCTACACTGCTGGGCTCTGCACGTCTCCCTGGGTAAATAAGATGATGGACTAATAAGAACATCCACACCTAGTTAACATCATATTCCAAACAGAGCAAAATCCCCTCAGATAAACTATCATGATTCACGGCATAAACAACTAAATGACAGGATCTGGAAGGACATTCCTATGGCAAATTAATCTACAATGATGCATTACAGAGCTAATTTAATTTTTCCCCCTTTTTGGACAGCCAGCCTACCAGCACAGGTCATTATCAGGGCTCAGACAGTGGGCAAGGAGACAGCGTCATCTCACCCACTATGGGATGACCACATCACTGCTCAGCCCAGGGAAAGAAAAAAGCCTGAAGAATTCCCATTATTAGCAAAAGAAGGGAAAATATGAAAAATCTGAGAGTCAAATTCCAAGTTACTGTGATACTTTTCCAGTGCAGGAGTATCTTGAATTTTTCCTCCCACGTCTGTGTTAATCTACAGGGAAATTAACTGCCATACACTCAGTAATGTAGGGGTTAATTCTGACTGCTGTCGAATGCCCCAAGTCTGTGCTCTGTTCATCAGAGCATTAAATCTGAAAGCTCAAGAGAGTAGTGCAGCCGTGCTGCAAGGGCTATGTTATAAAGTTCTGCATTAAAAATTCATATCGTAGGCTTGCCACAGTACTCTGCTCTGGCTGAAAGGAGAGCTGGCGGGGAAATATTAGACACCCCACTGTCTTCCTGGCAATTGGAGACATTCCTCAACAAACAGCACCTCAGGAAGGGAATGAAAGGGCAAACAAACCGTGAAACAAATCAATGAGTTCAATTATCTCTCTCTCTCTCAGAAAGGAAACTTTTCATTTTTAAGGCTGTTTCATGAAATCTTTTAATGACGGCCCTGAACAAGGATGCTGGGCACTCTGCAGCACACCCGGCTGCTTGGCAGCGCTTTGTGTTTGTTTTACACAAGACAGAGATTCCCAAACACAGAGAGTGAAACGCAGAGCAGGGGACAGGAACCTCTGCAGGGAACAGCTCTACCCACCCCTTGCATTTTACCGTGACCACGTGGGGTAACAGGCTGCAGAAACTGCTCCTGCTCTCCCTGAAGCGTCTCCAGCCAAGAGTGAATTTAGATTTATTAAGAAGGTTAGTTACTCCATGGTTAAGTTATTCACTCCTCACTACTGGCCAGGGCTGTGTGCCTCTCACAGCAATTTATGGCAACCCAACTGGTAGATGACATGGTTCACCATGGTGGAAGTGGATGTTGTGTTTATGAAAGCCATATGTGCCCCTCAGGTTATCTGCCACAACCACCACAGTCAGGCAGGTTAATAATCCACATGGCATAAATGGGGAAATACACAGGAAATGAAACATCAGTAAATGCAATTTTTTAGGAAGCCATGCAAAGAAAGTTACTTGCTGCACAATACTCCCCTCTACAACTCTGCTGAGCACCAAATGCAATAGTTTCACTTTTCCCTGAATTTGGAATTAAAGGAAGGAAAAGGAAGAAAATGTATGTAAGGCATTGGACAAAAGTTGCTGTGACAATCCCTCTATATTTATTTACAGATTAAACATACATATGAATATACACACTTGTTAGTACAGCTGGAAACGAGTCTGACTTCAACAATTCAGGTTCTGAGTGGTGCAACCACAGGAGTTGATCCAGCAGGACGTGTTGGGGGGCAGGTTTATCACCTGGCATGTGCAGTCCACAGGGAACCGAAGACACTTATCCCCAGTAGCCAACACAAATCAAGTCCAGATTAGCCCAAAATCCCTCACAAACAAAAAACTGTATTGAGGGAGGAAAAAAACCTATTCAGGTCAGATTTCACTTGTTTGAGGGAAGGAATTAAGACAGGTTGTACAGCTGGTGATCACAAGTAACTAAAGATCATCCACTACAAGCCACTGAAAAACTGCTACACAAGATTAGTAACCCTAAGGCAGTGCTTCAGTCCAATTTAACTTTTGTTCAAAATTTGTTACTAACAGGCATTTAAAACTTGCAAGCAAGAACTCACCAGCTAGGATTTATTCTGGGCATCAAGAACCTGTTTCTAAGAAAAATAAGGGCAGAACTCATCCCTTCTCCTGTGCAGTGATTTGACTCCTTAGTTTTGACCCTTGCTGTAAAGCTGACTGACCTCTGTGTCCACAAGCTCTCCGTGGCTCAATTTTTCAAGATGTTAAAAAAAAACAGGAGGCAAGACCATCACAGACATAAAATCATTGCTTTTGCTATGATCTGCTCCTGCATAAACACTTCAGATAAATGTTAGGGGTTAATAATATCAGGCTTACAGGATTGTAAATGCATTTGTTTATTTAATGCTTTACATGAATGCTAATGAAGTTATTAACAGCCCTGCATGTTGTCTATTGTTTTTCTTGGTTTCAGTGTCTGCACCATCCTGCCTTATTCCTTCTGCTCCACAAGCTGGCCAACATCCTTCTCTTCCAAATCCCTGAATTTTGTGCTCAATCCTGGTTCCTATCTCCTCAGGTTTGGCATTCTCAATTTCTTAATTAAAGAAATTATTTTGAAAAACTTATTCATATTTACATAAAAATATGTTTAAAAATAATGGTTGGTTTCATTATACCAACCAACCATATTTTACAGATAATGGTTGATAATGGTTTGGTTTCATCATAGCAGATATTTTCTGTGACACAAAACTGCAAGCCATCATTATTCTCTTTTAATTGAGATCAGAAGATATGTAAATGAGACAGTATTTCTTGGGTCCCATTAAGTGATGACTGCAGGATGATCAGAAGGGGCTGCACCAGACAGGACAGGCTCTTCATGCAGCACGGCTGACCTGCTCCAAGCTGCACCTGCCTCTCAGAGAAGTCTTTGGTTTACTGGAAATGCCACCATTTCTGGGCCACCACTTCATGGCTGTATCACTGCCTAAACTACTAGAAGTTTGCAGACTAAAATCCCCTTTTCTCCTGCAACAAAGGCAAAGGGTAAATGCAGAGGTGCAAGTGCTGAGGATGACCTCCGCACATAATGCCAACGCTGACGCTTCCCTCCCAGCTCTGCCTCTGCCACAGGCATCAAGGATAAGGGCTAAAATGGAAGTCAGAGATTTACATGGGCAGATGAAATAGTTCCAGAAGTTTTAAAGCCCTTGCAAAGGCAGCAGGGATGACCTGTGTAGTGATACAGGCATAGGAGTTCACTCTGGAGCCTTTACCCCGAGTAACGTGAACACCTCAAAGTCCCTAACATCAGCAGTACTGATGAGAATAAAACAGAAATGTGTGTTATTTTTAAAGCAACAGTGGGGAGGATAAAGTGCCTCTGTTTGCAGTAAGGTGGCTTATAGCTATGGCATCACAGCAACGTTTTAAGGCACAGACCAGATCAGACACATTAAGGTACACATTCCATGAGACACTGAAAAACCAGACGGATGAGGAAACAGCACAGGGGTAGCTTTCTAAAGGCTGTGCCAGCCAGAGGCACTGGCAGTGATGGCACACACCTTCCTTTCTTGGAAGAGGCAAACAAAAAAGCACATGAGAGCACCGGATGAATGTGAACGCCATCTGTGTGGAACTGCTCCACCAGCCCTCCCAGCAACCATGTGGCTTTCCAAAGGGAAACAAGGTAAAGGCAGAATGAAAACACTGGTTTTCAGGATACAGAGTTTTAGAGCTTGGGATCTTCTAAGGTTTGCTGAACTCCTGTCCCTGTTCAGGACAGCCATCTCCCTCCACTCAACGTGGGAGCACAGCACACACTGCCTGACTCGATTTCCAGCCTGCGCTGTCACCACGTGGGAGTGGGAAGTGCAGCTGGAATCTATCTACAGAGCACAGGGAGAGTCTCAAGCAACCACCAGCAATGAAAGCCTACACTTGAAATGTGTGGCTAGGTACAGAAGACTACTGCAGTGACTGCCAGTTTAACTGGGAGCCTGACAGAGAGCTTTGCTTTGTGGTTGGAAACAGGTAACCCCGCACACAATACAGGACAGGTCCAAGCTGAAAACAGATGAACTTATGATTCAAGGATTTATCCCAGTCGCCTTTCCCATGATCCCAGCCCAGCAGTAGCTGTGCTGGAAGAGCCACAGCAGAACTAGATGCCCTACTTGCTTTCACAGGCAAGACCTTACAAGGGGGAGGCACTGTACCAAAATAAGTCTGTTGACTTGCTACTTTGCATTCAAAAAACCTGACACTATCATAATCTGCAGACACACATAAAAGGGCTTTGTGAAAACAAAGCTTAGCTGGCTGGGACACAGAGGCCCAAGGACCTTGTCCATGCTTGGGGGCAGATGTGCCTTCATGAGAAGGGTGCTCCCTCCCTTAACTCACTCCTCTTCTTCCTCACAAAGCCCTCCCAGGGCTCTTACAGATAGAATCCACTACCACGGCAAGACAGCTCAAAACTTGGCTTGCCCTCTTGTCAGACTTGCATGGAAAGGCAGCTCCTGCTGGCAGGCTGGGACTGCAGAACGTGCTGGTGATGGCCCTGCACAGTGGACTAAGGCAGCCTGCAACAGCCTGATAAGGTCTGGCTCCTGCACGGGCACGGGGGAACAGAGAGGACAGGGATGCTTCTGCCCACTGTGATTTCAGGCAGACCCTGCACCAAGGACACTGCAGCTCCTTCCACCCAGCTCCATGCTCAGGAAGGGGCTGCGGTTGCTGACCAGGGATGACCAACAGCACGGCTGGCATGGCAGCACAAGGCCCTTTGATGTGGTACTTTGTATTTATTTAAAGATTTCCATCTGAGCATCTCATGCCAACCCAAGGTTATAGATAACAGGGTGATGACTAGAATATGCTGGAATACCCTAAGGCTATTTTTTTCCTACTTTGGGCCGTTAAATAACACCAGCTTTTAGGCTATACTAGAAAAAGGAACTGAACAGTCTTACTGGAGGTTAAAAAAATCAAACAAAAAAAAATCCTGAAAGGACCTAGGGCACTTCTGTGCTGTCAAAAAGTTACATTAACTAATTGCACACATCATAAGTCTAACAAAAGAGACAGCAGAGCCCAGCTACAGCACTAACTCCTACAAACTCTAAATGCTCTATTTATGTCGAGTCCTCAGAAATGCACCCTCAGGAAGCAAAAATAAAAAATCAGTTAGTGGTTTGTGATTTTCATGTCTGTGTATTCCTAGACTCCAGCCAAGACCAGACGTGCTAGCTTTTGAGTATTGTACTTAATTCTCATGCCTCAGTTTCCCTACCCAAAAATAAAGGCTAATGACAACATTTCAAAGCAAGCACTGAGTATTTCACAAAGGCAAGTGTTCGAAGCTAATGCTGTAATTCACCTCCCAGACCACAACTTTTGTCAGACTGCAGGCTGAACCAGAAATTTGGCAAAAGAAGGCTTCTTTGCACATGGAATTTCAAGCCCTATGTCACACAAGAACTTTTGAGCAAAATCAGAAGCAGAGAATACTGAAAGGTATTTTCATTCATCTTCATTTCTAGTTTTGTAAGCCAAATATTAATGTCACATAGTGACTTTCAGCCTGCTGAGTTTTGCATAAGTCAAAGTTAAAACTTTTAACGAGTATCTCAAATTGTTAAATGCAGACAGAGCTTTCTGTAGGACATTCAGTTTTTCTTTTTTTTTTTTTCCCCTCAGTAAAAAAATAAAAAAATGAAAAAAAAAAAACTCAGTTTGATGTAAAATCTTCCCTGGTTTCTCATCCTCCCATCACCACTACTCCTGGCATTTCACTGATGGCAGTGTGACTAGGAAATTTAAGAAAATAAAAAAAATGTAACAGGCATAGCCTGTGAAGTTCTCCACCTCCTGTTTTTAGGGAAATCACTTTAAATATAGAAATAATTCCAGAGACGAGCATTAGAAGTTAATGACTCATCAAAAGAACAGGAAATAGGAAACTTTAAGACCTTAAAGGCACAGCAAATAGAAGCTATTTCATGTCATGTACAACACAACCACCCTAACTACAGTATTTCATGCTCAGTGGGGAGAAGCAACATTTGAGACCATCTATCACAGTAATTATGTGATGCTGGAGGGAGCACGACTTTATTTTTTATTCAGTTTGACCCTGAGCACTGTCAAAATGGAAGACTACAAACATTTGAGAAGTGATATATTGGTACCAGCCAGCACTTAAAAAAGAAAGATTTCTTAAAAAAAATTAAAGTAAATAATTCATAGGCCAAATTCAATTCTCACTATATATTGGAAGTTATTCCCCTGAAGTCCAAGTTAGCTGAGATCTGCCCCAATGTAACAGAAGATTTCACATGAATACTTGAACTCCAATTCCATCACATAACTTCAGGCAGAAATAATTCTTCATGAATTCTCTAAAACTACTAGTCCTCTGCCTTCAAGCCCTATCTTACACTCCTTCCACACAGAAAGCCCTACTTTTTAGAACTTTATTCTACGCTGATGCCTGAAGAACAAGTCTGTTTGATAATGAGTAGGAAGAAGAGCACCCTCACCCCAAACAGCCAAACAATGCAAGCATCCCTTCTGCTGCTCTGGTTTTGGTGTATAATCCCCCAAACCTCTTCCCTTCCCCACCACCAGAGACTCAGAGCCTTGTGCCCACCTGCAGGTGAGGTGAGGAGCTGTTTCCCCCTCAGAGCCCTCCCAGCACCCCCCATCTGTCACCCACCTCAGACTCTGCACAGATTGCTTGAGGATTTATTTCTGAGCAGGATGGAGAGATGAAAACAGGCATTACTCTGTCCTCCCACTCCTGAGCTCCTACCTATTTGTTTCATTAACATCTCTTACGTCGGCCTGGCATCGTGCTGTAAGCTCTTCAGGGCAGAGGAGGCCTCTGTGAGAGATACGTGCACAGTGCCCACCCTGCTATCCCCAGCCTCGCTGACCTGAGGTCTGGGACTGCAAGGAAAGGAGAATTAAACACGGATACAGAAATCCTGGGAGTCAAGTTTTCTGGTTCAGGCCCTAAAACAATGAAAAACTCCTTTATTGTAAAGCAGGGACTGCCAGCTCGCAGGCCACGCTTTCATCAACTGTGCCCTGCTCATTTCCAGATTTAGTTTTCATTAAAATGCAGCCCAGGATTAAAATAAGTCCACTGGATCTATACTGTGGGGTAATTTGCAATAGTGCACCCGTGTGTGCTTCTGTGTCATCCCTGTTTGTGCTGCCAAAAAAAAATAAATTAAAAAAAATCAGTATAACCTGTGAAAGGACAACAATTGTCTGCTTCATGTATGGGGAGAAAAGGCAAAATATTTTCCTACAAGTTACTGAAAGTAGTTGTTTTAAGATTACTACTTTAGTACATATGAAAACCTCCTTCTTCGTTGCTTCTTCTACACATAAGGTACTAACAAAAAGTCTCCACCCTTCAGAGAACTGCACAGGTAGCGGAGCTGCTCTGACTGACAAACTGAAACATTTTTTGCTTTGTGTTGTTTATGTAGGTTTTTTACTGCAGAAGGGGGGGCAGCACCTAAAATCCTCACAAGACTACTTAACATTTACTGGTAAAAACGTAGCATTTCAGTGAAATTCGATATTTTCTTTCATCAAAGGCAGGGAGCCTCAACCCACATGTTAACAGTAATGTAACAAGCCTACTGTATGTGCTACAACCAACAGATCCTTTTCCAATTAGAATTCATTTAGACTTGGGGAGAGGAGGGGTCAGAGCAAAGAGGTGGCTCTGGAACTGATCTAAAACTGGAATCCAACCACGCTGGCTGGGAGCACGAAGTGCTCAGCCGAGCACCCCACACACTTGCTCAGGCTCTGCAGCGAACCAGAGGCGCCCGCACGGTGTCAGCAAGGAGAACAGCTTGTCCCCAGAAAACTCAGGAAATGCACACAAGAGTGTTTCTCTTTCTACAGAGGAGAAAGAAAAAAAAAAGTCTGTTGCACTAGGGGAAAAAAAACAGACAAACAAACAAACAAACAAACAAACAAACAAACAAACAAACAACCCAACAATCTTTAATTTTCCAGAAATTCAAGTCTGAGTTTGCTTTTCAGTTCCAGATCTGACTGAAATTCCCAGTCAAACTCATTAGTGTTGGTTAAATCCAGGTTTGCTGATAGAAACGTGTGGGACAGCAAACAGAACCAGTATCAGGCCTGGAGAGGGGATGTGCCTCTTTAATTGAAAAAGGCAGAGCAGTCATTCATTTATTTAACCCAGAGATGATTATAATCTGAAAACCTTGAAATCCTCTTACACAACAACTGTTTTGGCAAGCCCCTCTGTGTTCCAACAAATATTAAACTGTGCTTGCCATTTGTCTAAGGAATCTTGTATTAATAAACATGAAGAAGAACACTTTTACCTCCCACACTCAATGACAGAAGAAAACAAAGACCAGCTGTATTCATCAATGGATCCTTGTTCTGAACATAAAGGCTAATTACATTTTACTTCAAGCCTACACATGGAAAACTTTGCTGCTGCCATCTTGTCAAATTCAGCTCCTGATATTCCAGCTGACAGACTGCAATGACTGCACATAATAAACTTCTTTTTGTCATTAACACCTTCAGCACCCTGCAGGGCTGGGGGGGCTGGGGCAGGGGCTCCTGCACACTCATCACCTGCTCGCTGGCACAGGAACGGGGCGTTTCTAGAGACTGGGGTGGCAGAAGCTGATTTGACTGAAGATTTTTATTTCAGCAGCTGATCTCATCTGGAGGTGCCTCTCAGCACCCAGGCCAGAGGGTACCTCCATACCTCACTTTGCACGTAGCACTCCGACCAGGGACATTTTGAAAAGATAAACAAGTTGACATAATGATTTCCAACTTTAAGATCACAACAACCAGTCACTAGGACAAAATCCAGACTCCTTAATGCTGATGCTGAAGACTTCTTATGGTGCATTTCTTTTGCTTTTTTTTTTTTGTTTGTTTGAAAGATTTTCAAAGTTGCAAATAGCTGAAAGACAGCTTTATTCCAAAACTGAAAATCTTAAAAGCACTGCTAGCTTTAAAAAATTGACAATTATCTTTTTTTTTCCTGAAGGCACTCCAATTCATCTGCATCAAATAAGCGTCTGTAAAACTAACAATTCTGGCCTAAGATAAAAATCACATGTTTTTAAAACATAAAATTGAAATTGGCAATACAAGTAGCTTTTCAGAGTTAGATCAAAAGAGGGCTTCTTTTCAGAAAAGAATCGAACTGTCTTCCACCATTTTTATTGGTGTTTTTTCAACATTTCTCCCAGCTTTTACAACTAAAATAGATGACTCAGTTGCACTGTCTACATTCAGTTCCTTTTTCATGTTTTTTCTAGATTTCCATATTACAAAATTTGGGCTACAAACAACACAGATGACTGTTGTTATGCAAGAACTATTCCTGCCATACAAAGATAACATATTTCTACTGTTATTAGGTCCTACAAGTTTGTTTTCACAGTACATTAGTTTGGGACATAAAGTACATGCTTAGTGTCTGCTTCAGGATGCAGCTTCATGATCACTACATTCTAGACACAGCCTGCATAATCATTCTGCTACAGAACACAATAAACTTGTTACTGCAGATGCTACTAATTTTATGTAATTCTCTCTATATTAGGTTAAGAACTGTATTCAAGATCATATGAAAGTATTTCCATGTGAATCTCTCTGAAAGAATGAAACACATTAGAAACGCAAACATTTTGGAGCACGTCTTTTGCCCAGTATACAATAAATTACACTACTTAGGGAAATAGTATTTAAAAATGAAGCGACTACTCTGCAAATAAAAGCACTAAAAAGGCTGAGGGGTTATGAGGCTCAGTGCCTACAACCACTGAGCCCTGATCTCTGACCTCCCGCAGAACCAACTGCAAGACAAAAGAACAGCGACAGAGACACCAGCATCAGTTACGTGCAGAAAAAAACCCATAAAGGCAATCTGCAGTAATTTAAGGCTCCATCAGAAGCATCATTACTATGTGCCTCTTTGAGAAGGGTGGAATCAATACAGCAACAAAATACTTCTGATCATCTTATTGGAACTCAAAGGAAACTGGACATACAGAGCAAAACCAGAATTCACTAAAAGATTATCCTGAACGATGTAAAAGGTGTTTCAAACCCAGAAGCTGATTCTTAACTACTATGCACCGAATTTTGTAAGCTCCAAGCTCCCCCTGTACTCAGTGGGGAATCAGATCCTCAATGCTTGCAGAACCACACACTAAGAAATTAAAACTTGTTGCCAATTTGATTGGTTTTGAAAAAAACCTGCATTATGTAGCCTGCCACGAGCCATACCAGGGAGCAGCTACCTACAGACAAAAGCAAGGGCACATCATTCCTGCCTTGCAGCCTAGGCTATAGCTTCTCTTGTCCATAGGCAGAGACTGCCAACAGACTTCCCCAACCACTTCTCCTGTACTGGAAGGGGTGCTGAGGGCAGGAGCAGGGGCTTTTCCTGCCCGTCCACCCCACCACCTGCCCACCCAGACACAGAGCTGAGGCTGGGGCTCTGGGGCACCACGATGGGACGTGTGCTATCCAGCCCTTGCTCTTGGAGCAGGCCAGGGACACCCATCTGAAATGGCTGGTTCTTTCCCATCCCATTTCCAGACACAGAAATTACAATTTGGGCTTAAAATTGCTGATCAGGAGAATTCCTTCTCATTACTAACTTTCCTTAAATATAAAGCGTTCAAAGAAAAACACCAGAAGTCTGTCTCTCTTTTGTTCTTTCCTGCAATGATTGCTAATAAAACTAGGAGATAATTGGAAACAGTAGCCCTTAAGAAGACAAGGATATATATTTTTGAGACTACCTTCAAGTTCTACTTGAAAACAAGAAAAATCTGCCAAAAATGCTCATCTCTGTAATTCAGGATTAACTTGACAGAGTGATGTCTGCTACCCCAAAAGCAGAAAGAATGAAGAGTGCCTAACAGTGAAATAGAAAACCTTCAGTAAACAATTTTATTTTCACCAAGATTGGAAGATTGCAGTAAATACCTTACTTCTGAAACTGCCCTATTGCTAAATAAAATACAAGAGTTATATAATAGAAGGGACACACGGTAGATGCAGCACCTGAGACTGAAACCAGAAACACAGCAGCATGCGTGCCAGGAAAGGTGACTTGTTGGGTGGAAGAAAATAGGAAAACTAATAATCTCCCTATAGGAGGCCAAATCATGGCCATGTTTTCCAGAAAATGTGGACTCCTGAACCTCTTTCATCTCCTCTGTCTCAGACAGACAGACGCAAAACAAAAAAAACCAAAGAGTGTTACCCTGAAGGAAGACAGAAAGAAAACAGTCCAATCTTACTTTGCAGTAGTTTCTTCATCGTATTTTGTTTTCAGATCAAATAGTTCTGTTCTGGTTTTTTCCAAGGCTAAAAGGCATAAACATGAAGCATTACCACACTGCAACAGCAATGAAAAGCAAAAAGACTATTCCTTTTCCTTTTATTCATCCATAAATAAAGCTGTATACCTCCTGATGAAAAATTCTTTGCTTTATCTTTCTACCTAGGCAAACCACTATTACTTAGAAAATCCATATCTTTTGATTTTTTTCACAATTTCTTATGGCATTTCTTTTACATTGAAAAAAATTCCCAGTTTCTGCTTAACAAAGCTAAACATTACTCATCTGCTACGAAGCCGGCTAAACTGCTTATTCATTTGAAATATTCATTGCAGTAATTCAGGGAATAAAATTTCTTGTGGTCCCATAGTAAAAAAAACCCAAATGTGTCCAGACCTGGGATCTTTAACCATGCAGAGATGAAAACTCATGGCAAGCAGGTGACAGCAACATGCAGGACACACTGGCAGAAGCTGGGTTTACACTGAGCCCAGATCAGTGGGGGTTCATTTACAATCGTTCAGCAATGTGTGAAACCAGAGCAGAACACAACAAGGACGTAAAGGTCCAAGGCCTGCTCTAATTGCAGTGATGCTCCAAAGCTGCACGTGCTTCACTCTTGGCTTTGTCTACTGTATTTACCAGCAGACTGGCTGCAACACAAGCGTTGGCTCAGGGCGTGACGCCCAAAAGAAGCTCTGACTCACACAGCACGTCCAGGCTCTGCTGGACCTCTCTGTGCCTGCGAGAGCTGGTTCACACACAGTGCTGATGCATTTAATGAGCTCCATCCTCCCACCCTCCAGCCTGATCACTGGTACAGGTCACAACAGCGATGCCAAACCTGTTTGCAAAGCTTGAACTTTGTGTTCGGCTTCCTCCAGCTTCGAGGCTGTCGACATCTGTGTCTCCTGCAATTTTCTGCAAAGGGAAGAGAAGAGGTGAGAACAGAGCTCGTAATCACGTTAAACAACTTACTTATATTTTGCAAATTTGGAAGATAGAGTGATTAAATGTCTCAACTGTAATCAGACAACTGACAACACCACACAGACTCCAAGGTGCTTCAGTGGAACCCATAAATCATGTCACGTTGCAATACTGTTCATACTTTGCAGTCCCACTTATTAAAATTTTAACAGTGTAGCCACCTCATAACATAAGCTGTGAACATTATACAAGAGCTGACTGCTATATAAATGACAACTTTAGTGGAAGGTTTTCTTGAGCATAATTTGTTTTGGAAATGTCACACACATTAAGAAAATTGTCACCAAGCACCCTCTGTTGTACAAAGTTAGTACAAGAAGAATGATACGTTTCCATTTTACTGTCATAATGAAGGAATTTGTTGCCGTAACTGATACAGTGAATAGAAGTGGCAGCTGGTTCATCACAGCTCCAATGGATGCCAAACGCAGTCGTATTATTAGCTACTCTTTAAAAAACACACATATTTCAAAACAAAGCTCACACTGGTATTTTCTATGTAACATGAGCAAACCTTTAATATGCTCACATTTCTTATGTCCACAGGCAATATTTTCTTGTTCCTGTCAGTTATACATGTTTTAGCATCATCTAGCTATGCAGTCACCACACTCATTGCTAAAGGCCAGACTAGAGGAGTCAGAAAACCCATCTCTGAAAGGGAGCTGCTCCAGCATCTCCCCGAGTCACTGCTTTTTACAACACTGCTTTTAAGATATTCCTCACACTTCAAAATTGTGAAATGGCTTATGAAACTACCAGCATCCTACTTGCACTCCATAGGGCACATGCATTTATTCTCCAACACTGCTGACCAGGTTAATAACTATTTATAGTGAGGAACATGTGTCAGTTCCTTTCATACCAAAATATATACTTTCAGAACTCCAAACTTCTCTTATACACACTTTTAATTGCATTCCATGACCTGTCGTTTTAGTTTATTTTCAAGTATATCTGAATTGCACTTGTTAAATCCACTGCTTACATGGTACTTATCAAAAGTAACCACAGATACTGACAAATTAAAAAGAGCTTTGCATTCACCAGCAGATTCTTCCCGCTTGGACCTGAATTTAAATAACCAGCCCACCAACTAAAAAGCTCATGTAAGCTGAAAGGCTTCCACACTAAGATGAATGTATTATAGCTTCAGCGTTACCACTCCATGGGAGAAAGAAATTCTCAAGACAGGGAATGCAACCCCAGAGAACTCACTGCCTGGTACGTTTGCCCACTAACCTATGAGACGAAATCATTCTTTGCTCATTTGCAGAAGATGAGAAATTCATCCAAGATGCTTCCAAAAATCAATAATAAGTAAGTAAAATACTTATTAATTTTGCCATGTGGGAATATGCAAACCTTTTCAGGACAATTCAGGAGCACATTCCCCATTTCAGATATTAGTGAAGGAGCAGGGGCAATGTGCCTTTCACCCAAGGTCCAGGTACAATGTTTCATCTTAAAGAGCTCAGGGCTGTACAGACTGTACGACTGTACTGTGACACAGCGAGTGGACACAGCCACTGAATTACACTGCCAGCTAATGCAGACAGATCAGTGTCACAAAGGACAATACAGCCAGTGAAGAATAAAAGCAGGTTTGCACCCATCTGAACATGACCCCCGACCCCCCCAAACACTACCGAGAAGAAACAATCTGTCCTTGTAATAATTCCACACTTCCACGATTGTTTCTCTGTGCAAAGTTGAGTATCAGAAGATTCTGTGTCAAACACATAAATCGCCCGAATCGCTCAATATCTGAGCTGTCTCAGTGCACTGAAGAGAGAGCCCTGGCTGGGAAGATGAAACAGAAACACACATCCCTCCTGCTCTACAAGCCCCACGCCGCACGCAGGCACACTCACCTCTCCTTCTCTGCAAAATCATTTTGTAACTTCTGTTCTTTTTCAAGGGCTATATTCTCCGCTTGGTTCTTCAGGGTCTGTTCATATTCTCGGATCTTCTCTTTAAGTGCTTTTATTGTAACCTCTACAGAAAAACAATAGGGGAAGAATGAGTTTACACAGCTCCACGTGGTTCCACAACACAAGGCTTGCCTTACCCTGTAGGCTCAGTGTGTTCTAAACTTTAGCTCTTCAACTCTGACACAAAATCAATGGATATGAGTCCCTTTGGAGACCTTTTACTCCCTAAATGTTAAATTGAACTTTAAGTATTTAGGCTGAGAAGGATCAATGGAGTTTGCTGGAGAGCAGAGCAAAGAAGGTTCCTCTAACATGACTTTTAAAAAAAGAAGGGGAAAAAAAAATCAATTTTAAAACAGAATATCATCTTATTGACTAGTCTCAAATTAGTTTGCTGCTGAGTGGAGATTAATAAAGTGCCAGTGCAGGTGTAAGTATGCACTGACACACAGGACAGCTAGTTCAAACAACTGCACTCGTGTAGAAAGAGGCAGTTTTACTATGGTCCATGCACAGATGCAATCTAACACTAATTGAACATATATCTGGGGTAAAGATACATTCTGCTTCACAAATGATGCAAAACACTGCAGTTAAGATTTAACTTCTGTATTAACAGTGTATCAGACTCAACAGACACTCTGGAGCCCTTCATACTCTAGTTGCTCTAACTGCCTTGTCATCAGCACTGGGTTTTACACACAGGCATTAACTAGTGAAACTTTCTCAGTGCCCCTGTAGCCTTTCAGGGAGTTTGCAGACACTCTTCTCTCAGATAAGTTACTTTGCATTCACTGTGCCCAGTAACAGCTGGGAGCAGATGCATGAACCTGCCAGCAGCACATCCCCTGACAGACAGACAGCATCTTGTACATGCCCCGTTCCAGCCCTGCGTGAGAACCCTTTGGTCCCACCCACGGGAAAGGGCTGAACCCTTACAGGGCTCATCAGAGGGAAAGCAGGACATTCACCAGAGAATGCTTGGTAAGAATAATGGAATTTGGAAAAGCATCAGACTGCCAGAGGACTCGCAGCTAGCAATACATGTCAATGTACTCACAGAGGGATGTGGTGGTTTAAAGACATCAGCTCATTAACAGATACTCTTAACAATGCTTTAGGAAAAAATACCTTTGGACATAAAACATTTCTCATTCTGCAGATATATCGTAGAACAACAAACTTGATTATGAAAAGGCTATGGGACTTGGGGAAAACACCTCCCTAATATCAAACAAAACTATGCATTATCCTTTCAAAGTCTGGACTTTCAGAGTTGACTAGAGAGCTGTGAAGATAGCCAGCAGGCAGCTGGTGACAAGGTGTGCTGTCTGGAGTTACACCGAAGGCAGCCTGGGTCACTGTGACCACAAAAAAAACAGGGGGGAAGAGTGGTAAAAATGATTGCCAGCAAGTCAGCTACCTTTGAATGAAGGAGCAGGATCTTGCTAGCTGTGCAAAAATCAGATGAGGCTCATTACTGAGTAACAGGCTGTGAAAAGGACATGTCAGTTGTTGGAGGTGAGGTTTTTTGTTTTATTTTGTTTTTTTAAGCAAAGGGAAATTCTTCTCTGAGATCTGGGAAGTAATACAAATTCTGATCTTTCCTGAATAAGCAAAGGGATGCTCCTTCACAGAGACAGAGGGATGCTCATTCCTAGGTACAAAGGATGTGCTCTTCACAGCAGAGACAACTTTGCTCCAGGTATTCTCAGACATAAATCTGCAAAAGCATTCAGGGATATGGAGAAGCAGAGAGCAAAATAATCTCATGGAAACACACTCAGGTGCATCCTGAAGTTTGAATGCTTCATTTTAAAAGGAAGCAAAATTACAAAAATGAATGCAAGAAGTCCACAACTGTGGGAAAAAAATCATTACTTTTGTAACAAAACCTGTTTTTACCTTCAGGCACCTGACAACAGATGTGTTGGACAAGCAGAGTTTAATCCTCTGTGCTGCTTGAAAACTAAGAGCCTCCTTCACTGTTCAGGTCAGCTAAAGCTTGTTAGCCACTGCCATTTGTATCAGTTTTGGGAGAAGTTTGTACAGGCACTGTACAGCTCATACACAGCCCTCCAAAGAAACAGATTAACTGATCAAAGCACCCTTAGTCAACAAAAGGCCTTCCCTGGATATCCTTATCAGTGTCTGAAACAGTGTAAAACTATTGCAATGGAGCAACAAACAACGCAGACTACAGTGACAAAACTGAAATGAAGTTAGTACACCCTGGGGAAAATTAAAAATCCCAGTTTATGAGTGGCTGCAGCAGAAAAACTTTAGAAATCAAGGTGTTTTCCACTTTCTGGGATGAACCCCTATGTTATGCCTGGATACAGAGAGTGTACAGCCACAGGAAAATTCTGCATGGTAAGTTAATGAACATTTCCAGCAAAAATACTGTTGGACTGAGGAATTTTGGCTCCCACATGACATCTCCTGCAGGCCAGCCTGAACCCCTGCGTGCTGAATCCTGTCCCCTCCCCAGGTCACATCTGTCATGTTAAAACAGAAGATGGAACTGCATAGAAGATGAAACAGCTCCTTCTGCTGAAAACGAGGCACAACAGAACCAACAGTTCCTAATGCAGCTTTCAAACGTCACCCACTTAGGTGGAACAGTTTCATAATATTAAGAAAAATAATATCAATTTTACTACTGATTTAATTGCCTGGACAATTTACCTTTCCACCACTCAGATCTGAGGACTAAACATGGGAATGAGGAGACCCATGTACAGGCAGGTAGGTGTGCAGCTGCACAGGTTTTATTTCCTGGTGAAGGAAACCTTCTGAAGCACAAGAAAACTTGAACAGCCTTAAAGACAACAGGCTATAAATCTCATTGAGATTTTGATGTATTGTCATGTACACTGGTCTCATTAAAACTTACTTAAATAATTAAACAGTATTAGCTTGTATTTACATTGCTCTACAGATAGTCTCTAGAGTAAATATAAAGTATGTATGGTGAATGTACTCCAGTAACACATTTCAGATAAGGAAAAAATCCACTTTATACAGACTTGTACGTGTGTATAAAATGCTGGATTTCTGTGTTTGTCTGTGTGTACTACCAGCACCCACACTCAGCTCCTTGTCAGCAGTACCATCATCTCTCATAAAATGTCTACATTTAACTTCAGTCAGGGGTGGAAATTTCAGGTAGTGCTAAAGGCTACAATCAAATATGCAGAATAACATTCTGTGGCTTGGTGCTATGCTACAGAAGATGAAACTTACAGAAATCCAAAGAGCCTACCCAAAGCCACACCTTACACATAAATACAGAAGTGGCTGTAACAGACTATCATGCTTTCTTTACCAATTTAACTGCCACTCTTAGCCCTATCTGTAAGAAATAAAACTGAATTTAATCCTTCTCTTGGAATTTCAGTGTTCATTAAAAGCTGATAAAAGAATATGTTCCAACCTACCCTGATTTTTCACCTCAGCGAATTCTTTATTGTATTCCTCTAGAGTTTCCCTAAGTTTCTGGTTCTCTGTTTCAATATCGTGCATACGTTGAACCTTCAGCTGAAGCTGCTGTCCTAAATCCAAGGCTGGAACTGGATCTGAAAATGAAACAGTAAAATAAAATGTAAGACAACAGCAGTGCTCCTGTGACTCCAGCAGTTCAGAGCATAAGTGTCCTTTTTTCTCTATTAATATCCGGTTTAAGTGTCAATAAGACCCTACTTTGAGTTGTCATTCCTGCACGTTCCTCATCTCACATCCTGCAAACTTCAAAAACCAGATTGTTCACTGTATTTGTGTCCCCCTGTAAATCAGGGTATGGCACCTTCAGCCTGGCGTCCATCCCCAGGGCAGTGTCCCTGGGCAGACAACCATGATATGAAAGCACCTGAGCATGTTAAGCTTCAAATTTTTGTTTGCCAAATGGGAATTTTGGGGTAAAAAGCAATCAAACTGCACAGACCACTAACAGCCAGTGTCCCTCACACACCTCTGCTTCTGCAGGGGTGAATTTCTGAAGCAAACTGTGCCCTCCTGCACAGCTGAGCTCAGAAAGGTTGATCATGGAGAGCTGAGCTATACTTTTTCTAACTGGCAGATCAATAATGCTCAGAAATATAGTGCATATATAACTAATTCCATGAACTTTGGTGGTTTTGACTCCTTTTTTTTTTTCTTATACTGCTAATTAAATAGAAATTTAAAATTACTCTGAATGTCCTGCCTATTAATTCTGTGATGTTCATCCCCTCCTGTTAAAGACACCCTACCACACACCTGCCATGTGCACATGTGATTTATTCTGGGACTTCTTCCCAGTCAGAACAGGAAAACTCTGGAGGCTGATGGACTTTTATAAAAGATTATTGAACATATTTCTGTTATGGGCGCCAGCATCTCTTGTGAAATGGCTGCAAAGATTTAGTCTCCTGTTGAGGAATGCTAAACATCAAACTCAGTGGATCAACAACAGTATATATTAGGGAGTTCACTTAATTTTCAACCACCACAGTCATTAATTTTTCAGACCACCCTCAGTCTCTGGAAACACATAATAAGTCTATTGTACCTCTGTTAACACATTAAGCATGAGCCTGTGTGTTTTTTCAATATGCCAGCGTTGTTTCATAGTTTATAAAAGAATAGTACTGGGCTATGTTGAGCTCAGAGACATTTTAAGTAGCAGCCTGCTGCATTTTGTTACTTCAGTTCTTCAACAGCTTATGGCATTACTCTGTTCATAATACAAAATCTAGGTTGCTTGTCATCTGTTCTCTGTGCATACATAGTTTATGACTACATAGCTTTTTCATTTATGCTTTTTAGGCCAAATACTTTTCGTTATTATTATCTGTATTAAAATATTTATAATAAATCAAACTTAAAATGTTATGGTGGCAGAGACAGGGGATCCAGGTAAGGAATTAAATATAAAGTTGAAGTCGCAGCGGTAGCACGAGCTCAGGGCCCTGCAATATTTATGTATGGTCCAAGCAGAGTCCCGGCTGTCACAACATCCCCCTTCTCCCATGGAGGTCTGCCGACCTTTGTCTGCAATGGCTGTTTGGTCACACTTCTGCAGCTCAGCATTCCTCCACAAGAGCTGGCCCAGGACATTCATCTGCTGAACATAAAGAGAAGCTTGGGCTGCCTCAGCCTATCGGCATCCTAAAGGAAGGCTGGGCTGTCTCAACCTACCCTCATCTTAAATGGCTACAGGAGCCACCAAAGGTATCAGGCTTCACAAAATCGATCTTAAGCTTCAACTACGACATTTCTGTACATTTAAGTAGTGTTAAAATGCCACAGTGAAAGAAACTGAACTTCACCAAATTGTGGGTGCACCTTTCCCTCTCGTTTTAATGTGCCCGTTGTAAAGACCCAGGACACCCACGAGAAGTATTTTGCTCCAAATACACAGGGCTTTTTATATTTAAATCACCAAAGAATTAGAAGACAAAAATAACGTGGGCATTATAAAGTGAACAATGACTAAACCTTTAGTCAAATTTGCAATCCCTGAGAAGCTTTATGTACAAAATGAAAATGCTTGCAATCTCATAATTATTCATCAGGCCATGTATATTTAATTTAGCTCTATTAAAGGTTAATGTTCAAGTAGCAGAACAGTTGCAGAACAAACAAAACGTAAAAACAGTCTCTGTGCATTAAACTTCAAACTTTAGTTACTAGAGTCTATTTGAAGGACTAATGACCTACGGCCACTAAATACTGCTTAAGGACATGTTAAAAAAAACCATGGCTAAAGCACCTCTTAGACTTAAATTTATAAATGGCATTAAAGAAAATTAATCATTGCATGACAATACAATGACCAAGACATTTTGGGCAGAAAGACAAATACTTCATTTCTCACAGCATGCCCGAACATGCTCTTCCATTTCAAAAACCCGAAAATCCCATGATTTCTGAGTATTTATAAACACCAATTAATCTGAAACAAGTTTTAACCTCACAGTCAGAACGACTGTTTTCTTACCTGAGTGGAGTCGTTTTAAAAATAAATAAAAATACTCTCATTTTCCCAACATCTGCATGCATGAAGAAGCATGCAAGGTACTTTTTGTATTAACCAGACTGACAAAGTATGTTTCATGTCATTTAACAGGAGGTCACTGAATTTTTAAACAAGCAATGGACCAAAACTTTCAATTCATTACACAAACAACAGGCGTACACATCTCAAAAAAAATGAAGCGTCATACAGAGAGAGGCAAAGAAGGAAATGTCCTTTCTGTAGTCTGTAAAAGAGAAAAATCACCTCACTTAACACTTAAATGTGGAAACCTCATTGCAAATTATTCTCTTGGTTTGAACCTCCTCTAGCTTGCAAACATTCAGAATCCCTGAGAGGCACAAGATAAATGAGAAAAATGGTAAAAGGAATCCGATCATCCAGAACTTGAAATTTTGTGAGATCATTATTGCCCAAGAGTAAATGGAGATGTCAGTTTTCATACTAAATTTGGTATATTTTTTCTGTTGCTTCCTATTCTCTTCTACTTTCCTAATCCACTTGTTGCACCCCATAACCATAAAGAAGCCCTGTGTATCATGCAGTCCTGTACATCTGGATGTGATCTCAACAAGACTCTCCATGCTACCACAGGAGAACTGTCAGGTGCAGTATTTTAGAGCCAGCATCTGCAGAGCCTGTCCCTGCCTCCGCTTCCCACTGAACTGCCCCTCGGGTCAGCTTGGCAGGCGGCTGGGAGCAATCCCCAGTGCTCACTGCTGTGAGACACCACAGTGCTCCCCTCACCTCTGTCCCCTCAAAGGAGGTGGATGGACGAACATAGATGTGAAAGAAACTGATGTTATAAACATAATGTAATTTTTATAGCAGTTAATACTTCACATCAAACAAGCTGGTGCAACGCAGCCCAAGCAACGCCTTTCAGACTGTTCTCACTCCATAGATATGCCCTGATGATCAATCTTTTTTGGATAGCAGTGCAAGAAAAGTGATTTTTTTTTTTCTGCTGCTGCTGCTTATGCATGGAAACTACATATTTTACAAACAATTTTAAAAGAACCGTGCAGAGGGGTCTCTCTGGGAGATCACAGTGCAATGACTAGCTAAGGCAGCCCCTCCCCACGCTGCTCCCACCAAGCCCAACCTCAGCCCGGGAGGAAACCCAGGACTATCGATGACCAGCTGAATTTCCAAAAGTGAGCCTCGTTTAAAACCCCCTATTCCCCTCTCATTCTGCAAGCTGGAAAAAGACACAGATCCTAATAATTCAATCTAAGTGTTTACACAAAGAGCACTGTGGGTACCGCTGCCCTCCCCTGTCATTAGGCACGATGAATGCACCCCCTTGTGCCGCTCCCGCGATGACATCACGCTCCTGCCCGCCTCACTTTTCGCCAGGGCACTCTAGGCTAATGTAATCATACGATTACATAATTAACCCAGCTGTCTCATTAAGAAAATCAACTGGAATTCAGGGCATAATTAGTCATACAGCAATTAGCATGCTGATGAGCAACTGATGAAAAGCTGTCTCGATATGGAGTATGCTGGGACCACCCTCGTGATTTAAGGCGCGGGGAAGAGCCCTCCCCGGCCCC
>NW_008619610.1:80616-84090 GCF_000691845.1 Merops nubicus | reverse complement strand
CGGGGCGGCCACGCACAGACCTGCGGAGCCCGGGCCGCTTTCCCGTGGAGTCACCTTGGGAGTCTCCTCACGAGAACGCCGAACGGGATTAGCTGCCCACAGGTAACCGGCAGCGGAGCGCGCTGCCAGAGGCCGTTTGTCTCCTTCTGTGGGCACCCTTCTCTCGGGCTGCCCTGCCTTTTGGAACGCAAAGTCATTGAGTCAAGGGCGGACCTAGCACCAGGAGGCCCTTCTGCAAGTTCAGATTTTCCAGCTTCCAGGGAGCATCCTGGACGACAGGTGATAGTCGCCTTGCAGTGTCTGTGTAGCCTAGGAGCTATAATTTTCCACAATGTATTCCCTGTGGCAAGATAGGATATTCCCTCAAGAGGTGGAAGATGTGGCCTTGAATGTCGTTGAAGGCAGGACAGGAAGGGATTTCGGTTTTGCCCTCTGCATGTAAGATACAAAAGGCACTGCTGTGTTTACACTCTGCAGAGAGTGGTGGCTTAATTGGTTTCTGTGAGCGGCCTGCGGATATGCGATAGCTACGGTGTCAGAGAGCCTTCTGGACTCAGCTCCTCGGGAGACTTTGGAGGAAATTTGAGAGTTTTAAGCTCAGCTCTGTTCATCCATGGATTAAGATGCCGTGGTGCTCATGTCTACCAGCCAGGGCTAGTCATGGGCCACACTGCAACTTCAAAGTAGAAATTAAGTGCTGCAACTGCAGAGCACCTCCCATGTGTAGGCAGCAACCCGGTGCTGTTTGTTTTTTGATCACAATCTTCAACTGGTAACTTTTGCTTTTTACAATTACAATTTAGGCACTTAAATTTATTCCTAAAGTCACACTTTAGAAGCCAGTCCTTTGTTGGATCTCACCCTTGCTGACTACTTAGGAAACTCGCTGCTTTTGATCCTATTGTTGCACCATAAATGAGATTCTGCAGATTCTGCTTAGTCTGTATAAAAGAATATTAGAGGATAAACAAGTCTGACTTTCACTCCTTGTGATATGGGAAGCATACCTGGCTCATCCCTCTTTAGGTGGATCCCAAGGTGCAGCTGGTCAGATAATTGACTGATTACTCTGGACTAGACAACAGAGAAGATGTGGGTGGGGGGTCACTGTGACAATGTTTTCCAATTTTGGTCAGAAAAGCTGGACTGAGGAGAACTGGTTTTTGCTCTACAGGCTCAAGCTTAAGTCTCAGTCTTGGAATGTCAGCTGAGTCTGGAGAAGCATTGGCTGAGAAGTACTTTGTTATTTCCACCTCCCAAGGAAACTAATCTTTGCTTTGTGGACTCAGTCCTCACCGAAGTACCCTGTACACTCCAGGGGAGTGCTGTGCTGTTATGAGACAATGTTTTCTAACTACACCAGCTGTGGAGCCCAGACCCTCACTCACTTGGTGGCACTTTCTGCTCCATTTGGTTGCTTTTCACTTCTTGGTTAGATCTATGCTTTCCAGTTTGATGGGTTCACGTTTATTGCCTGTCTACCTTCTAATTTGTATCTTCATCCTTCAGATCAAAAAGACTCAAGCAAACCCCTCACACAGTACAGGTAGGGTCTGAGGCAGGTTGAATCTTTTTTGCTTTTTGAGGGCTGCTATCTCCAGATGATGAACTTTTGGTCATTAGCAAAGCTCATTTCTCTTGTGGTCCTTTTTTTTTTTTTTTTTTGTATGTGTAAGCACAATTTTTCATGATAGTGGTCTAATTTGCAAGTACATACTTGAGATACAGGATGTAGAAAATTATATTTTATTAAATTGCATGTTTCCAGCTGTGTACAGAGTAATGGAAGAGTATTTCTTGAGTAAATTGAAATAAATGTGTAGGTTTATTTATCTGTCAATTAAAAATCATCTGCAGAATTTGTAAAGCAAATTTCAAAACTTGAAAGGAAGAGTTTCATACTTGTTTTACACTTTTGTGTTTGTTTTTCCTGTTTATTGCTTATTTCCGTTTGTAAAAATTCAATGCTGATGTTTTGGTACCTCTGCGAGTCCTCTAGAGGGCAAAAGAGATTTCATGTTAGCTCTCTGAGGAAGCAAAAGCAAAATGCTGCCAATAAGCTTTTTTTTCCTTCCTCATCGGTGGATAATTTAAAACATTCCCCCTCCTTTTTTTTTTTTTTTTTTTTTTTTTTTTTTGTGTGTGTGTGTGTGTCTTGAGCTTTGTTTCTCAAGTGCATTTAAGTGCCTAATTAAATGGGAATTAGCTATCTGAATTCTTGTGTGGCCGTAAGCCTTAGGGCTTAACTGACTTGGTGACACTCTGTGCCTCTCCCCTTACAGGTGTGGGTATGGCCATGAGAAAAATGGGAAGCATGGCCAAACCAGATGTTTACATTATTAAGGACGGGGACACAATCACTGTAAAAACAGAAAGCACCTTCAAAACTTCACAATTCAGCTTCAAGCTTGGTGAGAAATTTGAGGAAAATACATTAGATGGCAGGAAAACTCAGGTCAGTATACTACATTTTCTATTCAAAACCACAATTCTTTGGGTGTTTTAGAGATGAAGATGCTATTAAAAAATCATTTTTGACATCCACACTAACAATGCTTTATTTGATGAACAGCTGTCTCTGTAAGTCACATTGAATTTTTTTTTTTTTTTTTTTTTTTTGTGAATTAAGCAACTTCCAAAGAGGGAAAATGCTGAAGCTAATAATGTCTTGTGTATTTTATTGTTTTCCATTTGTAGCAGAAGCATTGTGTTAGTAAAACTAACAGACCTCTAAATCCCTGTTAAAGCCAAATGTCACTTCATTTGCAGCCTGTGGAAAAAATCCCATTGATGTTTAATCAGAGGCAATTCAGCCGTAGGGTTAACCTTTCTGTTCGGTCTCCTATTTGCATAACAAGAGAGCCTGGCGCAGTGGGATCACAGACACACAAGGCTTACATGTGAATTATAGGCCCTCATCGCCAATTTTAGAAGGCCAAGAGCTTCTCCCTGCACCTCTCAGTAGTAGGGAGAATACTCATCCAAAAGGAGGTTAAACCCGAAGGAGCCCTCGAGTGTCTCTCTCATTTCCATGTGTGAGTGCTGCCTGTGTACCATTCACTCTCCACTCCCAGCCATACACTGGCAATTCTGTTACTGCAAGATCAGATAAACGTTACACAAAAGCTCAAAGCCCGTCTACAGAGATGTGAACCGAGAACATCCGTCTGCTCCTGTTAATTGAAATAGTGTGTGCTATCAAAGGTCTGCCTGGTGCAGGAATGTGTCAGAGCAGTGAGTGAACAAGCAGTGAGGTAATGCAGGAAGAGGATCAATAAAACATTTAAGATAATATCCTGGCTTTGTAGAAGGCAATGGAAAAATCAGTACTGAGTGAGCTGGGGTGGGAATTTTTCCTTTGCAATAAGGTGTTGAAAAGCCTCAGTCTCCGTCAAATGTTTGGGGTAAAATTGTAATGTTTGGGTGTTTCTTTCAGACCCTTGTCAGCTTAAAAGATGATGGATCATTGATTCA
>NW_008619610.1:18750-80585 GCF_000691845.1 Merops nubicus | reverse complement strand
GTTTATGATGCAGGATGATGAAGTGGATGGCAAGAAGACCATAATAACACGGAAACTAGTGGATGGACAGTTGGTGGTGGTGAGTCCTTCAGCCCTGCTTTCTGATCCTTGAGTGCTGTTGGCCAGTAGCCTGAAAAGTAACTCTGAAAGATCTTTTTCCTTGTAGTCTGTACTAAGGCAAATTAATAAATCCATTTCTTTGTCTTCTAGGAATGTGACATGAATGGTGTCAAGTGTGTTAGAGTCTATCAGAAAGCATGAGGATCTCATCATGTTCTGTAGGAACTTGCTACAAACAACTCAGTTCAGTGGACAGAGCTCCTCTATGTGTTTTCCTTTTCCCTGTTTTCTAGTATTTCAATGGACTGAGTAGCTGAGTGCAATCATTTTTAAAAGCCGTGATGTAACTACTATGTAACTATTCTGAACTTCTGAGGATATTAAATAAAATGTCAAATATATGAAGTGGAAATGTTGTTACTGTAGTGGAATTTTAAAGTGAGGTTTTAAAAAAAACTCAGCTTGGTTTTAGGCTCTACTACAAACTGCCTTCAGTTCAAGATAATGGAACATACGACAATGAACAGTTAACAGCAAGCTGAATTTTGACCAGCATCCTTGCTTGCTAAGGTAGTAAGATCTTAAATAGAAAAAAAAAATCAGAGTTATGGCTCTAGAGTTGTTTCTAACTTGCATATTACAAAGCAAATAGAATAGAGTGGCTATAAATAGGAGATAAGCTTTTTTTTGCTGTTTAAGTAGAGGAATGTATTTTCAGGGATTAGTTTGTTTTTTCATGTTTCAAACCCACAAATTTCTTATCTGAAAACATATATACTGGTTAGCCAATGGACATGATAAACTTAAGCAAGCACATACATATTTTACTGAAAGGAAGCCTTATTTTTCAGACTCTGTTTTCCTAGCAAAATTCTTATCTCCTGTCTAGTAACAGTCTAAAAACTCTTAAACAAAATTACTGAAATACTGCCTAAAACTTAAAGCCTTATTTTATTTTTAAACTGGCTTGAAATGCCTAGAAATGGAGTTTATATGCTTTAAAGTGCCATAATAAATAATCAGAAACATCAGTGTCTTGAGTATTACTTTTACACTGGTTGTGAAACTAAGCCTATGATGCTACTGTTCACCCAAAGAGATGTCAGATCAGACAAAATTTAAAAGGCTTAGGTGAATTTCTGTCACACTAGATAAACATGTCCTAAAAGTGAAACTGATGGCAGGTGATGAGGAGTTTTCTATCAGATTCAGAAGTGGGAGGGATTGTGGAGTTGCACACTTCCAGTTTGCAGCATCAGTCATGGCAAAATCCGTTGCTTCTTCAACTCTACTGATACATCAGCTGCTCAGTGCATGTGTCATATCACAGAGCTCACTATAACAGCAGAAAAGTCTTATGTATTCATCCTACCAATGATGGAAAATTACTTTTCCTGTAATTTTGGGCTATTTAACCTTTTCATAATTTCCGGACTATTTAGGAATCATCCCATTTACCTTTGTCATCTGAAAGAATTTATAGCTGGGTCATATTTTTTTTTTTTTTGTGGTCTGTATAAAAGTAAATATTTTTTCCTGGTCCCTTAATGTTTCCTTTTTGAGTTGGCTAACCTTCATATCACCTTCATTTAGTATTTTTCCTGGCTAGTGTGACCCTGAAGATCTATGCCTTATACTTATATGGGACATTAGAAACAGATTTTTTTTTTTTATTTTGAGGGAAGAATTCTCCACCTAGAAAAAATAGAAATAGAAAATGGAGGAATCTCATAAGTTTATAGTCAGAAATACACCAAATAGTAGCAGGAGAATGGATGCAGCAGTCCTTGGCATGATACGAAAATTCAGCCTCCCTTCCAAAAGAAGCAACGTTACTGGTTTAAATGGGACATCATTACACCTTCTTTGGGGTGTCTGGTCTATCACTTACCAGTGCTTGTTTAGTCTTCTGATACTGAGTAGTGTTAATTGTTTATCTTTCATTTGAATGGAAAAAGCTTCCAGTGTCTTTTATATAGGACATCCGTTTGATTACAATGAGATCACTTCTTGTAAAACAAAAGGTAGAAGAGTGTATTTGTAGAGAGATTTCCTCTGGAAACAAGGCTTATAAGGTCTGTGTTTATGTATGCGTGCTCTCTGATTTCAGCCACACATGAAATAGAGGCTAGAGATCCCAAATATAATTATTCTTCCACAAATGTCATGGAAATAGATGGCTTGATGAAGGAGATAGACCATTAAAGTGCCTTGATGATGGAAAGACTGCACATGGAAGTGACACTCTGACATTAAATGGAAGACAAACTTTATAACCCTCTTGGCACACAGAAGTTGTCTTAAACACAAAAGCTGGCTAATGGTAAGACAGATCAACAGGAAACTGGAATTCTTTAGAACTAATTCTCCAGAATTACTGAGGCTCACACATTTATTTGCCTTTTTTTTTTTTTTTGGTGATAGCTTCAGCCTATGTTGCTGGGAACTTCAGTGAAGTGTACTATGACCCAGAACTACCATATATACAATCTGTTTGTGTTAGATGAGATCATATACTTAAAACAACAATCATTTGTTGTACTGCAAGCCAAGACTTCTAAAGCTCAAGACTTGAAAATACAAGTAATTTCCAAATTCCTTCTATTCATTATTATAAAAGCAAAAAGTTTCACTCTTTATGAAGCTTATGTACACAATGTAAAATAACCAACTGTTGTGAGATTTGTATAACTCTGTATTTCACTATATCACTTCAGCTGGTGGAAGATAAGACTTCTGAGAACAACTGAAAAAGAAGAAATTAGGCATTACCCATCCAGGACTGCTTTATAATGCTATCAGTTTATGAAATAAAGGAGAAAAGGAGACAAGTTTCGTTGTGACATTTAGTGCATGTTTTTGGAAATATTTTGGAGTGATAAAAGAAACATGTTCAGCAAACTGAAGCTGCAAATAAAATTGTTCAAAGAGAAACAATTTCTATATCTGTTGCAATACATGTTTGTTTAAAATAATAAGCAGTATCCAATTTATATCTTTATATCTCACTGTCTTCTGAAGTTGGTGTTCCGTTTCTGTAAAAGGGGATTTGGGAGTTTTGTTTGGTTTTGTCTGAGGTTTTTTGGTTTTTGGTTTTTTGGGGATTTTTTTGAGGGGTTTGATGGTGAACTGCAACAAAGGAGTAGAAAATGAAGTTGTTTGGCAGTTTAGAGCTGATACTGTACCACATGAGGGAAATCTTGTCTGAGCTTTCCAGGAACACTAAAGAAATGGCTCTGTGCTTTAGGGAGAACATACTGGCCCTGTACAATGCTCAGGCTATCAAAGATTTTCCGGTTATGATTTGATATATGATTTATTTCTGCCTGCAGTCTCTGCAATTAACACTGGCCTTTCCTCTTCCTCTCCCCTCTCTACCTCACACACGCACTTTAGAGCAAAGTTTTTTAAAAAACAAAGCCAGTGATGGGAAATCTCTGTTTTCTGAGCTTATGGTCCCAGTGTTTACTGTCAGGTGTCCTAAAAAAAGGCAGTGATGATTTCTTTAAGTGTGGAGGTCAAGTGCAGGAATACAGTTTTGCTCTGACAGTGGCTACTTGGGCAATATTAACTGTGAGGCTTAAGCATCAAAAAAGAAAATGAATCATTGAATAGGCACTCTATTTTTTTTCAGATTAGAACTTAAACATTAGTATTGTTGATTCTAGTCTGTGTGAATAATAAACAACATTATCAACTTCTACATAATATTATGTCCAATATATTCTGTTGTTCCTAAAGCAGTCCAGTTGAAGTAACTCTTACTAAAGTCAGATGCTGAAAATTATTATCTTCAAAGTGTTTTTTCAGGGCCCCAAGGGGCCTTGGCCTTGGATTTTCCCCTGCCCCGTGCCCATGAGCCCAGGAACTCCATTTCAGCTTGGCCTGGGGCTTCAGTTCATGTCTGAGGTAGGTGTCAGAAAATCAGTCTACAGCTCAGATACCTGCAGAGTTTACACAAATATTCATGCATTAAAGTAATATCTGTGAAGGAACTGCCTTATAAAGGGCTTGCATTCTACTTAGAAGTTGTTTTACAAAAATAAAACTAGTAATTCAGGCCAGCTTAAGTCAAACCTTTGTTGGTGACTCTTTCCTTGCCTATGTGCTAACACAATGAATGGATTAGAAACCCTTTGCACTATGCTGATTATTTGTGCTTGTAGGGGAAAAAAAATCCCACACAGTGTGACAGTGGGTGGGAGCAATTTAATATGTATTATTCTCTGATGCTTTAATTTCAATCCCTTTGTGCAGACCTGGGAGGACATAGCACTATTTTCATAGGTTTTGGAGACAATCCAGCATTTGTGTAAACACATTTCTGTCCCATGGTTGCCATTCTAGCTTTGACTTTTCAGTCCTTATACATCAAATGAAGATTTTGTTGACACCTCCCAGAATGGTTTTACTTTGTACTATTATTTCAGAGGAAAAGGAAACACTACTAGAGACCCTGGCTCCCAAGAGTGAATTTGGCTTCCTTTCCAGCAAAAAATGTTTCCAAAATCAATTCCCTCTACCAGATGGTCTTAATTATATTCTGGAGATATTTACAGGTGAAGTCCATTATAGTTTCAGAAGAAATGTGATGTTTCAGCAAAAAGCAATCCAGAATCAGTTCCAGATAATGCACAACAAAGATCCACTGAATGCCAAATATTATAGTTGAGACTTTAAAAAAAATATTTGTCATTAATCACAGATATACACTCTGAAATTAAACACTGGAAGACAAATATCCCACTTTAAGGACCATGCAAATTACTTATGTAGGACTGGACATTTTCTCCCATATGCATAGCTTCTGATTCCCTCAGAAATTCATGCTTGAAATTAGTGAGTTTATCTTCAGAAGAAGTATTAGCTAAGGATGCAGCTCAGCTCATTGTGTAGTGCAAGTGTCCAACAGAAAATCAGTGGTCTGAGTGCAGTTTTCAGCCTGGACTGGTGGTGCAGCATTGCTGCTGCACACCCCAGTGGCATTCATGTTCTGTGGCCTGGTGTCTTCTGAGGCCATGCAGTATGGTCCTGCTTAGTGAACAGCACATTTGAAATCATAAAGAATAGGGCAGCCTGCATCTCTTAACCTCAACAGCAATCTTGAATGGAGATCAGAAAGTCCATGACAGGGAGTTGAGCTGAAGGCAACTCAGACTGACTCCCTGCTCTAGAAATTCTGACCCAAACTGATTATGGCTTTACAGTTTAATTCTGTGAAGCCCAGTGAAGCAGATGAATAGGAATTATTCTTGTTCTATTACAATCAGGGAAAAATATTATTAATACTTTCCCTTTCCAAAATGTATAAAGCAATAACTGATACTGGGATTTACTCTCCGTGCTTTCTATTTTCTCATCTCCACTCGCTCTCCTAAACCACCTTGCTTTGTACAGATTTAATTACCTACAAATGAAGTTCAGAAAATTAGATGTTTCTATTCTTTTACTTTTTTTTTTTTTTCTCTTGGTGAGATGCAGAATGAAAATGGGAGCTGCATATCTTTACGGGGGGCATGGTTTGAATAACCATATTCTTTTGGCATAATTCACGGAAAATGGTTCCTCTGTTTAGCCAGCTGAACTGATGGCTGCATTTCTGAAACAGTGATGGAAGAGAGGAAGCCAATTGATTAAAACAGAAATCACAGATGCCTCAGTGCCTTAGTAGCATGCTTAGTCCCCCTCTCCCCTTGGCATGTATTTGCACAACACAATTCACGCTTATCTAGGCCTACATGTTATCCCTCTAGATGTTTGGTTTCTTCTTTTTTCTTATTGTATTTAAGATAATCAAATCTCTTGGATTCAGATTCTGAGTGTCCCTCTGGCATGATTACTGGAATAGGGATTAAAAAAGATAAGAATAAATAGAGCTGCATCTGGTCCAGTCTCTCTCTTTTCTTTCCCCCTAGCCCCGCCAACTCTGTTTTTCAGCACAAAGAGAATTAAGAAAGCTTAGTTAATTTAACTGCTTCCGCATGTAGTTTGTTTTATTCTTGTGCTTACTGCTTGTGCTTAAAGCAGAATTTTCTCTGGTACTTAGTCATTACAGCCCTAACCTAGTAAAGTAGATAGGTACATGCTTTCACAAAAAGCAATTCTTTGCTGGGTTGATTTATCTTTTTTTTTAAATTGTGACAATGTTATTATTTTCTGAAGGTAATTTATAATAATGACATGAAGTAAACTATTTCATATGAAAAGTTCTGTTTTCTTTACTAATCTCTCAGGTAGAGCTCTACAGACCTGGAATAAGTTTGATCATATCTGGATGGAACTGGAACTCAAGTTTCAAGCCATAACTTGACAACTTGTACCTCAATTTTTGCTATGCTCAGTCTTGTTGCAGTCTTAATTTACAGAGTTCTGAGATCCTCCCTCATAATTTACATCTTTCTGCAGTAAGTTACTCAAACCTACCATACATACGTTGCTTTAGGAAGTTGCTCAATGATATCCTTCCCTTGTGGTCAATGTTTAAGACACAATCCATAGATGTTTTTCAACTTATGTTCCTCATTGGGTCTGTAGAGGAGAGGGAAGGAACAATGCAAGTTAAATATCCTTTGATATAGCATGTCCAAATTAATACATCTGGAAGAAAGGTCTCCCTAGAGATTTATCTCTGCTAAAACACAAATCTGAAACGTTATTCATCCTTGGAAAATAAAGTGTACCAAACCCTGTGGAATGTTTAAAAAATTCTTAGACAAAGCTCTGCAAACGCAGGTTGTCAGCCATAGCTCCCATTTATGTAGAGAGTGGCTTATTTAGGACCGACTGGGCACCTCTCCTTGTGAGTAAAACACAGTTTGTGTGAGTGAGAGGCTGTCTAGATGTCTACCAGAATCTGCCTTTTTCCCAACTGATAACTCATTTTGTCAGCTGTGTCTTTGTTCCACTGTGGCCAGATTAAAGATAAAATCCAAATTTTTGCTCAGTTGAGTGATATTTCACTGGTTCTGCTGTACTTACTTCTTTAAGGAGGGCTATGAGGATGATTTGAGGACTGGAGCACCTGTCGTATGAGGAGAGGCTGAGAGACCTGGGGCTTCTTAGTCTGGAGAAGAGAAGACTGAGGGGGGATCTAATTAATGTGTATAAATATATGCGGGCTGGGTGTCAGGAAGGAAGGGGCAATCTCTTCTCACTTATGCCCTGTGATAGGACACGGGGCAATGGTCACAAGCTGGAGCACAGGAAGTTCCACCTCAACATGAGGAAGAACTTCTTTACTTTAAGGGTTGCAGAGCACTAGGAACAGGCTCCCCAGGGAGGTTGTGGAGTCTCCTTCCTCAGAGACTGTTAAGACCCGTCTGGATGCGTTCCTGTGTGACCTGCCCTAGACTAGATGGTCCTGCTCTGGCAGAGGGGTTGGGCTCGATGATCTCTGGAGGTCCCTTCCAACCCCTAACATTCTGTGATCCTGGCATTCTGTGATTCCGTGATTTACATTTCAGGATGTGCTGGGCACTTTTCCATAATTTCTTTGTAGGTTTTACTAAATAGCTACTGCTTTGAGGATGAAGGGTACTGAGCTGGATTTCTGCAAAGATCAGTAGCTAAGCATGTTTATTATAGAGGCAGTGATGGTATCTTATGAAGCAATAGCTTCCTTTTTCGGTGGAAAGCCTTGCAGTACCACAACAAGATTGGATTAGGCTTTAGTAACCAAAAGCTAATATTAGAGACTAAAAATGAATGATTAATTCAAAGACACATTGCTGGCTCTTTAAAATGAGATTATAAAGTTTTCATTCTTGATATCTATAATACTTATACGAGAGTTCACTGGAAACGCAATTTGAGCAGCAAGTAGTTTGATAGATTTATATTTTTACTTATTTATTCTGATAGGTTGATAAGGCTATGCCTTACAACATAAGGGAGAGATCACTGTTGCCAATATGGTTTTATTATGCTCTCACTCTCTTACTCTTGGAGTAAAACCCAACAGTAATGTGTGGAATTGAGTGGAGAACAAAATACATTGCATTATCTTGGTATTATTCTTATTCAACTATATTATCACAGAGAAAATGTTTCCCTTGCATGGTTTATTGGCCTTGAACAGTATCAACACATTTTAGTAGGAAGGATATTCAATTTCATCTAACAATAACATCTCACTGTTAACTTCAATAATGTTATGATGACACATGAAAAAGGAGAAAGCATTTAGGATCCAATGCCTTTTTTTAGCTTAATGCTTATTGGGACATTTTTTGAAAAAAACACCAATAAAATTTGTTGTACAGTACTGTCAATCATTTAGTGGAATTAATTCAACTTTCCTTTTTATGAGTCCTTCAGTAGTTGATTTTCCCACTTCAGTAAAAGGGTTCTACAGGGTTCTTCATGAGTATTTACTGCCCTAATTCTGCATACTAGATTTACTCTAGATACTGAAACACAAATTTTAAACTGAATGAACTCAAATGCTGAGCTCATGTATAATAGTGTAAATGAACTTTGATTCTACTTCAGCCAAGTATGCAATTTTGCGTTTTTCTAGGATGATTCTGAACTAACCATTTTCCTGCTTTCCTGTATGCTTTGCAATAGCTTGCTCTTTCTCTATTTCTTTCTCCTCTTCCCTTTCCCCTTTCTTTTCCTTTTCCTTTTCCTTTTCCTTTTCCTTTTCCTTTCTCTTTCTCTTTCTCTTTTTCTTTTTCTTTTTCTTTTTCTTTTTCTTTTTCTTTTTCTTTTTCTTTTTCTTTTTCTTTTTCTTTTTCTTTTTCTTTTTCTTTTTCTTTTTCTTTTTCTTTTTCTTTTTCTTTTTCTTTTTCTTTTTCTTTTTCTTTTTCTTTTTCTTTTTCTTTTTCTTTTTCTTTTTCTTTTTCTTTTTCTTTTTCTTTTTCTTTTTCTTTTTCTTTTTCTTTTTCTTTTTCTTTTTCTTTTTCTTTTTCTTTTTCTTTTTCTTTTTCTTTTTCTTTTTCTTTTTCTTTTTCTTTTTCTTTTTCTTTTTCTTTTTCTTTTTCTTTTTCTTTTTCTTTTTCTTTTTCTTTTTCTTTTTCTTTTTCTTTTTCTTTTTCTTTTTCTTTTTCTTTTTCTTTCTCTTTCTCTTTCTCTTTCTCTTTCTCTTTCTCTTTCTTCTCTTTCTCTTCCTTGAAGATGATGGTGTTCTTCATCACTATGCCACTTATGTCTCAAAGAAGTGTATCTCAGAAAAATAATACAAAGTAGAGCAGGAAGGAAATTTCACAAGTTGTTTAATGCCTTCTTCTGTCTCAAAGCTGAATCAATGATATCTCTGTTGTCTCTGATAATAGTTCATCTATTTTTAAAAATATTTCAGTAATAGAGATTCCACATTAAAAATATTTTTCAGATATTGAATAAAAACATTAGGTCCCTTCTGTTGCTGAGTTTGTCTCTGCCTTCTATCACATAAGCTGATATGGGTGCTGACATCCCACTTAAGGCCTTTTTCTTATCATTTGTCATGAGGTGATGAATGGTCACAAGGAATATGGAGAAGGCTGGGGTACTCAACAGTTTCTTTGCCTCAGCATTCACCAGCAAGGGCTCTAGACACATCATCCAAGTTGCAGAAGATGAAGGCAGGGACTGGGAGAAGGAAGATCTGCCCACTGTAATTGCAGAGCAGGTTCAAGACCATCTAAAGAATCTGAAGGTGTACAAGTCTGTGAGATCTGATGAGATCCACCCATGGGTCCTGAGGTAACTGGCAGATGAACTTGCTAAGCCAGTTCCCATCGTGTTTGAAAAGTTATGTCAGTCTGGTGAAGCTCCCGCTAACTGGAGAAGGGGAATCATAACCTTCATTTTCCAAAAGGTAAAAAAGGAAGAACCAGGCAACTACAGGCCAGTCAGTCTCACCTCTGTGCTTGGCAAGATAACGAAACAGATCATCTTGAAGGGTCTGCTAAAGCACATGGAAAATGAGGTGATTGGTGGCAACCACCATGATTTCACCAAGGGCAAATTGTGCCTGACAAATCTGGTGGCCTTTTATGTTGCAGTTACAGCATTGGTGGATAAGGGAAGAGCAACTGACATCATCTTCCTGATGCTTGTGCAAAGCATTGAACAGGGGCCTGCATGACATCCTGGTCTCTAAATTGGAGAGACATGGATTTAATGGATGGACCACTCAGTGGATAAGGAATTAGCTGGATGGCTGCACTGAAAGAGTTGAAGTCATCAGATTGATGTCCGAGTGGAGACCAGTGATGAGTGATGTTCCTGAGGGAGAGGTACTGGGACCAGTGCTATTTTACACCTTTGTTGATGGACAGTGCAATTGAGTGCACCCTCAGCAGGTCTGCTGATGACATCAATCTGTGTGGTGAGGTCGACATGTTGGGGGAAAGGGGTGCCATCCAGAGGGACCTTGGCAGGCTTGAGAAGTGGCCTGTGTGAAACTCATAAAGTTCAACAAGGCCAAGTGCAAGGTCCTGCACCTGGGTCAGGACAACCTCAAGCACAAATTTAGGCTGGATGGAGTATGGATTTAGAGCAGTCCTGAGGAGAAACACTTCAGGGTGCTGGTTGAGGAAAAGCTCAACATGAGCCAACAATGTGTGAATGCACCCCAGAAAGCCAACCAGATCTGGAGCTGCATCAGAAGAAGCATGGCCAGTGGGCTGAGGGAGGAGATTTTCTACCTCTACTCCACTCCTCTGAGCCCCCACCTGGAGTACTGCATCCAACTCTGGAGCTCCCAACACAAGAAACACATGGACCTGTTGGAATGAGTCCAGAGAAGGGCCATGAAGATGATCTGAGGACTGGAGCAGCTCTCCTGTGCAGACAGGCTGAGAGAGTTGGGTCTGTTCAGCCTGGAGAAAAGAAAGCTCCAGAGAGACCTTATTGTGACCTTCCAGTATCGGAAGGGGGCCTACAAGAAAGCTGAGGAGGGACTTTTCACTTGTAGTGCTAGGATAGGGGGTAAAGGGTTCAAACCTGAAGACGGTAGCTTTAGATTAGATGCAAGAAGGAAATTCTTCCCTGTGAGGGTGGTGAGACACTGGAACAGGTTGCTCAGGGAAGCTGTGGATCCTCCATCATGGGTGGTGTTCAAGGCCAGGTTGGATGGGCCCTTGTGCAATGTTGTCTAGTGGGAGGTGTCCCTGCCCGTGGTAGAAGGGTTGGAACT
Source organism: Merops nubicus (assembly GCF_000691845.1). Taxonomy (NCBI): domain Eukaryota; kingdom Metazoa; phylum Chordata; class Aves; order Coraciiformes; family Meropidae; genus Merops; species Merops nubicus. The sequence continues at coordinate 69,400 of NW_008619610.1, read as the reverse complement.
AGGTGATCTTTAAGGTCCCTTCCAACTCAACCCATCCTATGACTCACAAGTGGACAGCTGCTTTCTTGGCAACTCCATCTCTTAAGACTTTTTCTCTCTATGGCTTTGCTTTCACCATTACTACAGGCTCTGCCTGTCCACACAAGACAACTCTGTCTAGTGTTCTGCTCTCTGCTCTCTGCAGTGCTGACAATGACCAGGGACTGATAGGGTCCTACTGTTAAATTAATTGTTTGTCTGGGTTCTGTTTACTATGTGTTTATACAAGGCAGAGTCTAGTCAAACTTGGGATATATCATGGCAGCATTCTGAGGCTGCCCTGGTGGTGCTGTGCCCTGCAAAGTGACCTTGCTTCTCCGCTGACCCAACAGGTCAGATGTTCTTGGCTTCCCTGCAAGTCTGAGGGCTCATGTGGGAAAATGGGAGTATAGTACTGAGTGTAATGAATCAGTCCAGGGTCCATTTTTAACTGCATTTATGCTGTTTAGGGTTGGGATGAAGAAACAGAGGTTATTTAGCAAACCCTGAATACTTTCACTCCCACCATTAGATGTATTACCTTTCCATATGAGAAGAATTTGCTCCTATCTCTTATGGCATACAGCTTACACCTTGGTTACTCAGGGAAATCAGTTTTCTTCCTGCCATTGTAGTAGCTGCACTCTCTTATAACTGTCTACAAAGGGACATGTAACAATGGCCCCTTAGACAAGAAACCACAACTAAGCAGTCCAAGCAAAATGACCATTTGCAAAGCCTGAGAGCAGCTTCAGGAGTGACCTAGGATCTATTGTTCACATACTTCTAGACACTTAAGTCGTGCAATTACTGTGATCCAAACTTTATCTCTTCATTGGAAAAACATAGCAATAGCATCTGACAAGAGTTACAACAGCTGGCACACTGTGGGGTCAGACTCATCTCACCTCATCTAACCTGAAGCATCCAGCTGAGGTGTTTTTCTCATGCCAAGGCAGCGAAGAAGGGTAGATGTGACCTGGAAATGCCAGGTGGCAGAGTTTGAGGAGTAAGCTGCCAGGTACATTGTAACCATACTTGGTTGTCTTCCAGAGGCACACAGTGGTGCACTAACAGCACAAGCCATGATACAGTAGGAGGTACATAGCACACCCATCACCCAGCAAATCTCATAGGAGCTGTGTGAAGCACCACGTACTCCAACTCATGACTCACACTAAGTACATACAAACCATTCATATATATAGATATATAAATATATATGTCTGTATCTGCATGCTTACAAGCTGTGTTTTGGTAGATCTGTTATCTAGCTGTGCAAACTCATTCAGTTACAAAGTAAATTGCTTTTTTTTATCTTATTCCTTATTATTAAAGGTCTTCAGATATTATTCTGTGTTAACGGACAACTGCATAGAAATAGGCATTGTTATTAATTAATTGTGAATGTGACTCTGAGAGAGTTTTGCATTGTGTTACACTCCATTGTTTTGATCTAGAGACTTCTGAAAGCTGTTGGATGTTGTTATCTCTACCATCAAAAGTGGTTTTCTATTGAGAGCTTCCAACATAGGAGGTTCTTGAGATTTTGAACACTTGGGTCACTAGCTTGGATAGCTGATGAAGAGCTATTCCCTGCAACAGCAAACACATTGTGCCTTTCTAGCTGCAGGCTCCCAGTCAGCCAGCACAGCTTATGCTGCCCAATCACTACATCTGACCACGACTCCCAGCTGGCTTTCAAGATCCAAGTCCATGGCTTGGGAAACATTCACATTTCTCTGTTGAATATAGGAAATGTCCTTGGTGATGGAACAATGCTGAAGTGTCACATTTAAAGGATGACTTTCTGAAGAGGCAGCAGTTAACAGGTTATAACATTTTCCCTGCTTCATGATTGCCTGAAATAATAGTCTTGCTCCATTTCAGGTGTGCCTTTAAGTTGTTCTTTTAATACCAGGTTGATGCCATCAGCTACAGCCTCTGTGCTCACGTCCTGTTTCACAAAGATGATTTGGGAAATTGCCTGACAACTTTACCCAAACATCTATAATCACCTTGTCCCACCCCACCTCAGAAGTGTTTCATATGGCTGAACTTTTCCACTGTTTACACAATGGGTTACGAAGGGTGGTTTGCCTCAGACAGATGTCACACATCCCCAGGGAAAGAATTTACTCAGCTATGTGTTTTCTCAGGTTATTGTAGTAACTATCTTCCAATAGCTGATATTGGATCCCTTCTTCCTTTCCTCCTCTTCAGCCTGTGCTTCCTCTTCCTCTAAAATATTTGCATTTTTCTGCCAGAACCACTAGGTGTCACAAGTACTCACATCTAAACTATAAAATCCCCTACAATATTATCCCGAAGATGTTGCTATTTTCCTCTTTCTTATTAAGGGGGTCAAGAAATGGGGCTAAGAATTGCTGTAAATGTGGATCCTACAAAAAAAATCAGGTGCATCAGGCTGGTGCTTAAAGAGTGGGTCCATAGTGTTTCATGGCAAACAAACGCTTTAGCATACAAGAGAGTTATGTATCAAAAGGCCTTAACTCAGCGAACCATAGAAAACTAAAATTTGGATGTGATCCGAAAGATCAACAGACTGTAACTAACACAAGGAAACATGCTGGTGAAACAGGGTGTGTAAAAGTAGAATGCACAAAGAGCTCCACCCTGAAAAAACTTATATTTCAGAAACAGAACGATCCTCAAGTTAAATTTAGATGATTTTCAAACTAAAACTGAGTACTCCACACTACTAATGAGACATACCTTCGTTTTCTTCCCACCCTTGTTCCCTTCTGTTTCTAAACTAATAAATCATTCTTGCCTAGCAGTACAAGCTAGCTGGGAGGATGTATTCCTAGCTGTCCAGTGGGACCCATAGTACACCACTAGTTGACTCTGTAGGAACCTAAGACACCAACCTTTTTTGAAGATGATATTTCAATTTTTCAAATGTTATAACATTTATTTTTAGATTTTTTCCCGTAAGCCTATAAAACCTTTTTTTAAAAAAATAAATAAAAAAAAATAAATTGCAGGTATGTATTTCTATTTCCAAGTGTACTTTTCTTAAAAAAACTCCAACCCTCCCGCACTCCACCACCCCCCAATATATCCACCTACATGTACAGTATCTGTCCTGTTGCTGCTTTTCAAGGCATGGCTCAGCGCATCATCATACTCTGCACTGAACAAGCAGTACAAGAGACTATCTCTGTCTAAAAGGAGGGAAACTAGAATTTTCCCATCTGAGGTCTCAGCTCACCTGAGTGCCATGGCAGCCACAGACCTTTGCAGCTTCCCAGTGACACCTGCTTACATTATGTACTCTAGGTGATCCTGCTCTGGCAGGGGGGTTGGACTAGATGATCTTTTGAGGTCCCTTCCAACCCCTATGATTCTATGATTCTATGATTAGCTAGGTCTTCAGCTGGAGCAAGGCACAAGAGCGGAAGGAGATGACCACAAGTTATGGGAACTACATGACAAAAGGGTATGTAGGAACATTAGTCTATTGACAGTCCTATTATAAACTACAAGATCACCCAATATCTTGCAGCAGGACTCTGAAGGCACTGCAGTAGGGCAGGAAGACCTGGCTTCTCTGTGTTTCCTCCTTCTCCAGTTCTCTGTGAACTGTATACCAGTGGCTCTGTATTCCAGTGCTAGCTGCTTCACTGACTTCAATTCTTTGAGCATTTTAATTGGTTTGAGAGCATGAAGAAACGTGTGGGGGACAGGGCTGATGAAAGGTTTTAATGCTTCCACAGATCTGTTCTGAGCCTACTTAGAAATACATCTTTCCTCTGTTTCCATCTTTTAAAAATGTTTTCCTCAAAATTAGCACAGCTTTATACATAGGAATTTAAAATATTACGTGCAGTCAGTGGTCTGATCCGATATTGTATTACTGCATGGTATTCAGACAGACAGACAGTGTTATAAATCTGGAGTGGCCGATTATATTGTCATTTGAAGCTGACAAAATGAGAGCATAATGGCTTTGGGCTATACCAGATGACAAATTTAGGCACTGAGGAATACTGCACTGCTCCAGGAATAGAATACATCACTCTGAAAGAAGCAAAAACCATTCACTCCTTTTCTAAAATAGTATTTCAAAGTTAAAGATTGACATCACTGTGTAGCTGTGATTTATTGCTTAATAAAACTGCATAATGCCTATTAGTCATGCCATACAGTGCACTATCAGTCAAATTATCACTCATGCAAGACAGGCAACCTGGTCCTAAATGCACTCTTTATAATGAATGCTGAATGTTACTAACTGTTATTAAGTAGCCCCCTGCTTCACATTTATAATATTATATTTGGTATATGGCTGCACCAATCTAAACTGTGCTTAAAGGCAGAGTTCAATTCCAAACAACGTTTTGTTAATAACCTACTGTGTAAACAAATACGATCAATTATGGCCAGAGGTAATTACAGTGTTGAATAATTTTCTTACAACACTCAAATAAAAAAGTCAGATTGATGCAGACAGATTTTGAACTTCACTTGTATTTAAATGAAGGTGTGTCCTGAACCATAATAGGTGCAATTACAAAGATAAGATTAAGGAGGTGCCAGCTTTCTTCTGGTTTTATATGTGTTTTCAGAATAATGTTGCAACAAGGGAAGATTTTTGTAGGCCGTCTGTCTGTGCAGCGTAGGCATGTCCCAGGCAGAAATCTCTCTTTCTCTCTCTTTATGGGGCCTGGTAATTTTAAGGATGTTTGCTCTATTTACAAACCAGAAACAATAACTGGGGGTAAAAAAAAAAAAAAAGTTACATTTTGTTACCACTGGGGTGTGCCACCTAAAAGGATTATGTTTTCTGCCCAGTAATTCATTCTTCTGCAGCTTCATGCTGGACCAGTGCCCTTCCCATTCATCTTGCACTTCTCATAAATGAAAATCAAGCCACTTGGCAAAAGACTCAGATCAGTCATTGCTCTCTTCTTCTAAGAGAGAAGCAACAGAGAATCAAGAGGTGCTGTTTGTTTGCCAGTGCCACACAAACATAGCTGTCAAAGACCAAAATTCATTATACCCGAAATTTTCTATTTGGATAGTCCTCTGCTTTTATCTAAACAGTAAGGCTCTTTGTCTTGTTAGCAGGAAATCTCTGACATTCGCAGAGGTGAGTTATTTCTAGCTCCCTTGCACACCTATTTCATAAGTAAAATTTCCCTAAGAACATGCTTTTCTCTTTCTCCAATGCTGAGGTTACCCTTGACAACAAGACTGACATACCCAGGTTTTAGAAGATGACAGCTAAGTGAGTTAAAACCCTGCTACTGCACTTCCCAACCCCCTGGAAACATGTTCAGCCTGGAGAAAAGAAAGTTTAGGGAGCACCTAAGTGCAGTCTTGCAATATTTATGAGGAGGTTACCAAGAAGAGGGATCTAGGCTCAGTACTGACTTGTGTGGTGGGATGGGAGATGCAATAGTGATAAACTTAAATAGAGGAGTGTAAGACTGGATATAAAGAAAAATGTTTCCCCCCACTAAGGACAGCCATACAATGTAAGAGAACTATGTGATCTTTGAGCCTGGAGATTTTCATGGCAAGACAGGGCAAAGCCCTCAGCCACCTGGTGAGAACACAGAGCTGCCCCTACTTTGTGCAGGGGATTGGACTGTGACCTCCTAAAGTGCCTCCAAGCCTAAATGATTGGTGATGTTTTGCTGTCTTCCCTGTTGAAATATTACACATGGGATATTATACCCACACATCAGAGGTGGTCTGTGAAGCTAATATTAAGATGAACATAAATCACAGAATAGAGTCATAGAATACGTCAATATGGTATAGACCCATGAGGCTCATTGGTCCTCACAGGACTACCTAACACTAAGAGCATTATTCAGAGGCTGCCTGAACTCTGACAGGCTTGGTGCTCTGACCACTTCCCTGGAAGCCTCCTCCAGTGACCAGCCACACTCTCAGTGAAAAAATGTTTCCTAGTGTCCAGTTTGAACTTCCCCTGATGCAGCTCCGTCCCACTTCCTCGTGTCCTATTGGTGGTTCAGGGTCTAGGCAAAGTTTAACACAGAAGATTACATCAGATGTTCATACGTCATCAAGGTCAAATTTAGGTTCAGCTGGCACCTCCAGTAATGGAGTTTTCAAGCATTTCTCTGTTCTTTTAAGAACTTACCACAGCACAGTTGTGGCTCTTTCTTTGATGTGTGAGGAAAATATAAGAAGCAAAATCCATTACTGAGTATGAGTGAGAATAAAATAAAGAAAATCACACACACAAAAAGACAGATAGTATGCACAGCTATATGGAGATATAGGTAGAGGAGGCTCAGAAAGAATGACTGAAGAACTGATAGACTGACTGAATGGACTGCACTTTCTTGTCTTTAGAATGTAACATTTCCCCTGAAGACAGCTGTTGAATGAGATTTTTTTCTTAGACTTGATTTGAAATACATCGATATCTGCATCCAAGAATGAAAATGAATTGTATTGTAGGTGAAAAACTAAAAGATGTTTTAGTAACAGAGCCCAGTCAGAGAAATGTCAGACAGGCAAATCCTTGAGGCTGCTGGAAATAAGTGGCGAAAACTGGTATAAAGAGAATCTAAATGATGGGTCACTTAAATTCTACGCAATTTGAGAAATATTTAGTCTGTGCCCTAAATTCTGCAGAGTTCCAGTTTAGACCACTTTTGGCTTTTGCCTTGGGGACTGATACAGTGTAAAGTTTGTGCACAGGTTTCCCATTGGCTTTTAGAGCAAATGAACCATGCATGGAAAAGACCCAAGTTAATGTTAGGTATTGATTTCTCAATGCATTTCTAGTGTATTTCCTATTGCACGTAAGTTGCACAAAAATGAAAAATGGCTATAAATAGAACAACTCAGTATGCAAGAGCAATATTACATTCCATGCCCAGTGATGCTGATGTTTTTTGTCCTGTACAAAGGATGTTATTTTCCTTACTAAACCACACATTTCTGTCAACCCAATTTCTCTGTTTACTGGATAATAGAAAAAAAGCATGATCTTGCTTTTGTTATTGAGTGGTTATTGAGGAAGTCTACAAGGCATTGACACTAATCTTCCATATCACTTTTAGCAAATACAATTACTTATGCATAAAACTTCAGAGCCACGTGCTTATGTGTCTTTTAACATCTGACTGTAGCCTCTGTGTTTTTCTTTCTCATCTGAACGATATTGTGGTAATACTTGTCTACCTCACAGACATTTATTGGAATACACTACAATAATGGGGTCATAGAAGTAGTTGAGAGAAGAGACTATGAGAAGGGGAGCAACTGCCTTCAAAAACTATGATAATCACTTCCTCCCACTAATATGGATTAAAATTATGCAAAAAACACACACCCACCCCTTCATCAGCCCCACCTTAAATTATATGCTTTGCCCCCACACTCACTAGAACATTAATGTGGCGTGTGCAGAAACAGACCTGGTCTGCTTTTTTTTCCTCAGATTCAAATCCTGAAAAACAAGAGAATTTGATCTTTACAGCTTTTCCCTTCAACTTCAGTGGAATTTTTCATTGCCCAGCACCACCTTGCAGGTGCTGCTGACACAACACCCTCAGGGGATAAGGCCCTTTGAGCTCCAAAACTGCTCTGAAAGTTCCCTGCATGAAAAGGATCTTGAGTTTACCATTTTTCCTTTTCAATCCTGATCAGGTTGTTGCCATTGTTAACACTTCAGGGGAAATAAACCCTCATACGTGAAAATAATCGAAACATAATGGTATTACAGTTCCAACAGACTTGAACATATTTTCATCCAGTAGAATAAAGGAGGCTATTTAACCTATATTTGGTAATTATTTTGCTCTTTTGAAGGCTTTGTGCTGTTTACAAGATACTAGAAGTTCCTCCTCCAGGCTTTAATCACTGTCAGCAGTTCCTGTGATACCACAATTCCATGTTTTCATATCAGAGCAGTGACTGAAGCTAACTGCATCACTCTTGCATGGGTGGAACCATATTGACTTGTTGATGTTCCATTTTCCTATTTTGAAATCAAAAGGCCTCTGCAATCCATGGAATGGAAAGGCAAATTACAGAAGTATGATGTGCAACAGTGCGTGTCATCAGAAGTCCTGGACACACTGATGGAATAGCACCAATTTCATTAAATATAGCATTGATGGTTTAATTGCAAAACAATTGCAACCCAAATACAAACCCAGCATGTTCAAAATGTCTCAGGCTCTTATATATACTTCTTAGCCTCATACAAGTGTTGGGTGCACTTCTGGAGGCAAATTAGTCCAGCCTCCTGGTGGAAGCAAGACTAGCACTAGTATGGTGTCAGGTCAACCATAGCTTTGTTCTAGATGGGTCTTGAAAAGTCCAGGGAAATTACTCTATTTGCATACATCCAGATTTGATTTGTTGTTATTCTGAGTAGCATGTAGAGTGCTGTATAAGAAATGTCTTCATTTGCATTGACTAGGTAAGGGCCAAACCCAGAAGCAACAGCTTCTCACTCTTCCATACGGAGAAGAGCTTACCCAGAGTAGGGTGGACCTTTTGTAGTTAGGAATAATGATGATGGAAGTGATATGTCACGAGAGCTTATCAAGTACAGTCTGCCCAATGCTCCTCTAGGCATAAGAGAACTCCGGAGCATTTCGTAGTCAGGGGCTGTACAAGAGGCACGGCTGTCCCTGGGTAACCTGCACATCTCAGCTATTGTTTTCTGGTAAAAGCTCTTTTTTCCCTTGGAGAACACTAAAAATGTATGATTATCACCATCCCCAAAGCTGTATTATTAGCCATTAAGTGTGTTTAGAAGGAAACAGCTTACTATTACCATTTGGGCAGCCCACTAAGAACTGCACAGTTCTGAGAGTGTGCACTTTTGGATGAATGGAGACGCAGTGCTGGCTTCTAATGTGTTATGGTGGAGGGGGTGGAATTACTGAGTTGTGTGTTCCTCTGTGAAGAAAAAATGTCATTTACAATGTAGGTGTGTCACATGTAAAACTTTCAGTAGGTTTCTTCACAGTCCAACTTTTGCCTTTCTGAATGCTGCTCTTGTTGTTAGTAACTTTCATCTTCCTTCACAAATTCCACATAAGTTGGGCAGGAGAGATTTCTTTCAGTCTGAAAGCAGCATACTCCTTAACACATTGCCTTCCATAACAAAGAGAAATTTTATCTTAAAATGCCATGGAAAAATTACACGCTCGCAACAGAGGATCCTCTATCTATAAAGAGCAGGTAAAATTGTCTGCACTGTCTTCCCAGCCACTGCCATTTGACTGTTGGCTGCAAAGGCAATTTCTCAGATTTGCTCTCTATATCTGAAGCATTCATCTTATTGCTGATTTTCTGAATCAGTATCAAATACAGTGATTTTTTTTTTTTTTAATTTTTTTTTTTTTGTCATTTTGTTGCTCATATAAAACAGGAGCAGAACTAAGAACATCAGCTTAGGGACAAAAGAAGAGCTGCTATCATATATCAATAACCTTTCCCCACAGCTGGCCCTTGCTTGGTTTGTACCACTAAACCAAGGCTGGAAGACTAGAAATAATTTCTAGTTCTTTGGCTCAGCTTATCCAGTAAGGGTTTTTTGTTACTTTTTGACTTTTCAAAATGGCTACACTTGGGAGCTCGTGTTTCTGGTCTCATTTCTTATTAGAAAATATTGTAATACTCTGTTTTCCCATGACACTCCTTCCTCTGTGAATTATTCATTTGATATCTTCAATTCAAGCAACTGTTCATTTTCAGTTGGTCTGTGAAAGTTAGAAAATGAGGGATTTGGTGGCATGAAAATGAAGTTTACCTTCTTCACAAAAAAATACTTTCAAGCATCAGAAATTAATCCCTCAGATTGTTTCATTAATATTGCATTTTGCATCACAGGCAATTAAAACTTCAGTACGATGGCAATATCAATCAGATCTCTGCCCCCAAGCAATATAAATAGTATTAAATTTCCATTTGCTTTCTATAAGCAAGTTTACAAAATATTCCCTGTAATTGCAAACAAAGTAAAGCCACCCAGGCTTATCCAGTCTTTTAAAGTCAGAATTTATGGTAATACCAGAACCTCTGTATTTTAAAAAAAAATCAACTGTTGTCTAGAAAGGAACATTTTGTCTCTCTGGAGATGCACTTTTGTTGAACTCATTCAAACTCAGAGCTGTCCTTCAAAAAGGCTATTTGATTTTAACTCCTTTCTCTCTTGACCATACAAATGGCCAAGCATTTCTCGTTTTACCCAGAATTTTTTGACCTTGTTCTCCTGCTGTTCAAATGAAATTAAATTTAAAAATCAGTAACTGAAGTGTAGCCGTAGCACCCAAGGAAGCAAGAGGACAACAGGTTCTTTCTTGCCTGTGTGCCACATTTAGGAGATGCTATGGAGATCCTGCATGGGCCAAGGTCTTGAGAGATTGCTGTGAGGCAGTTTGTCCTGTGGGACACATATTGATACTGAAGTCCCTGTGTGACAGAAAGTATGTGGCTACCTGTAGAAATTTGCTAAACAGGAGACACCCTGTCCACCACATCCCTCCTCACTGCAATGCCATGGAGGCACCACTGGACTGAGAAGTGAAAGACACCAAGCTTGCACAGCTGCTGAATTGGGAACTGACTATTCCTTGTAGCAACCTAGCACCTGGGGACATGGCTGTGCATGGACACAGGAGGAACTGCCAGCCCTGCAGATGGAGGTGACTGCACCCAAAGCAGCAGTCAGCAGGGCTGGGTGTAGCTGCTGGATGCTGCACACGGCTGCTGGACCTCGGCCCTCAAGAAGGCTGTGGGAAAGCAGCTGCACCTGGGCTGGTGCCAGCACAGAGAGACTGCATGGAGACAGATTGTCCAAAAATCCTGCTCCTGTTTCAGGCTCCTGTTTTCTCTTGATGGTGGGCCAGCCTGGAAACATGCAACAACAGGATGGCCCAGAGCCCCCCACCCACTGCTGGACAGACTCCAGGACCTGGAGCAAGAGCTGCTACTACGCAAGTTCAAGCGATGGCCACTGGGGCATTAGAGATCTCCCTCTTGCTCCAGCAGCCCCAGCAAATACTCTTTTTATCTTAGCTATTTTCCAAAAAGATTGCGATCCTCGGTGCCTATCTTTGAAGGAGCTCATATCTTTGCAAGCCACTGTTGTCTTCCTGTTTAGCAGCTGGACTCTTCAGTCGTATCTTTCAATTTAATCTTTTGGTTAACTTTTATGTAAGAAGAAACTCTGCCTTGATAAGAAGCATGTTTCTGTATAGTTAGCCATCTGCAACCAGGTGTTACCTCTCTGATCATGCAGCTGAGGATGACTGATCAGACATGTTTCAGGACTCCCAAACAGGCTGAAAGCTGTTTGATGCCTATTAAAATAAATTACAGCTTTAAATATGTTTCATTGTAAAGTGAACTGTGTGCTTTTTTTGCAGTGTTTTAAAAGCGTCTCTTGTTGCACTACTGCATATCAAGCTAGAAAACAAAACCAATGTCTTACTATGGCAAGGATATGGATGATAGCATAGGCAGTAGCTTAAAAAGTTAAATATTTACTTTATAATAGTTTTGAGGAATGGCTCAGGAATTTGCAGCAAGCAATGATGGATCATTTAAATGCATTCACAATTTATAGCAAATTTTAAGGAAGACTGATGAATTATGAATTTATACTGGCGTTGAAATGTTTAGATGCTCTTGAAGGAAATTTTATCAGGGACATTGATTAGATTATTTTGCTTTTTGCCAGCTTAATTTTTACAAGGGTGAATAAAAATACTGGGAAATTTCACAGAAGAGCAAATGATTTTTCTCTTTTTCACACACAAAACCATCAATGGAGGTCCTTTAAAAATGTTCTACTCATGAAAAATAGGATATTTGAAGAATATAGTGACAGAGACAGAAGGAAGAACCAGTTTCCTTTTGCCCAAACTGAAACTCTGAAAAATTGTTCTGAGGAAAAGATTTGTTTTTTTTCTCTAAATTCATCATGGGTTTCTATGCTGGTTTTAGTATTTTGAACAAAAAGAAAAAAAAGGCAGGTTTCAGTTCCCACGTGGAACACCTAATTTGGGTGCCTCCCTTAGGTGTCCACACGTGCTTCAGGGGCCTCCCTCAATTCAATACCCCTACACAGGTGCCTGGCACCATTTGGGAGACACTGGATCAACCCCACATGGTTGCTGCCATGGCACCTATTGTGGCACTGGATGTCTATGTTTAGGCAGCTGAAATGAGCCTGAAGTCAATCCAGTCAGTGGATCCTGCTGGTCCAGCTCATGCTAAAGTAGACACAAGCTGCTCAGCTAAGCAGCAATACAGGCTCTACCAAGTGTACTAGCTAGGTATCTGCTGAACATAAAGGAATTTATACACCTACAGCACAGGTAGACAACCATTACACATTTAGAGGTCTCAGTCTTATCTCAAAATGTCATTTTCAAGGGAAAAAATTGCAACAACATAATTGGTTTAATTTTTTTTTTTTTTTTTTGTGTTGTTGTGGTTTTTTTTTTTGTTTTTTTTTTTTTTTTTTGTTTTTTTGGTTTTTTTTTTGTGTGTGTGTGTGGTTTTTTCGTTTGTTTTTTAATTTAGAAAAATCTTTTTTTTTTGTTGTTCTGAATCAAATTGGAAATCCACCCTTTTTTTTTTTGTAGCAAATCTGGCACAAAAAAAAATCAAAAAGCATGGAGAGAGCTAGACATAAGTGCCACTATGCCAGTGAAAACTGGACTTGATTTCATTAGTTATAAGCCTCTGAAATTCTGCCTTTTGGCCAGCCCACGTGGCATTGGCAGTGTGGCACAGCATTGCTGGACAGAGTTGTCTAGCTCAAGTGCACAGCAAGCAGGCAAGGTGGCAGAGGAGGTGACTGTCCCACAGTTCCCACAGTACACAGGTCTGCAGGTCGTTCAGGGTGCTGTTGTTGTTGCAGGGGCATTTACTATCAGAATGTGATGCCAGAAATTTCCTTCTTATTAAGACCAGCTTATTGTACTCTGGCACTTACAAAGGTCCCATTAAGATGGGTCTAAGGCCAGACCCCTTCCCCAAATAAAGAATGGGTGCCTGCTGGTGACAGGTTAGCACTCTCACTCTGGTTAAGGTTTCCTCTTTTCTTTTTTTCTTCCCCACTAGTAAGCTTCCTCCCATCCTCCTGCAGCAGATCCTTTGTCCCACCTTTTCCCCATTTTTGTTGTGGGGTTAAACTTAATGGCTTTAAGATATGCTCAAAGTATGTCCTCTGAGCAGCTAGCTGACCTGCAGATCTAAACAATATTCTTTATAGGTGTTGTAGCTACTGTAATTGAACAATTAAAGCTACGTGCAGCTGGAAGTTTGTAACAAAAATATGGTTTTCTGTAGCTTATTCTGGACTGACAGGACTACAGAATACGAACCGTAGTTCTGGACCATACAGTATGTGTTTGCTTACTATCCTGTACTGTGGCAGCCTCCTTCATAAAGATGTCCTATTAGTTTTGATGATCTCTGAAAGAAGGTAAGAACTGAGATTGAAATCTCTATCTTGGAATAAATTGTCCGTTAGGTTAAGGAGTGGCCTTTGTTTCTTCAGACTCACTCCATGTCCTTTATTTTTGTGCCTTCAAAATGAATGTCTAGGGCAAATCCCATCACTTACACCTAGTGCTGCTTTGGTGAAATTGAAAGGGAAGCGTTTGGAACTGTGAACAATATGTGGCTAAAGAGGAATGAAAATGACATTGAAATGGTGCTCTGAAGAAGAATATTGTCTCAGGAGTGATATTAGAGCAGGCTGTCTAGAGTCAAGCAAAGACTGAAGTACTCAGAAGAGAAGAACCCAAAGGGACTGGCCCACAAAATAGTTTGATACTGCTACCAGGAGTCCTGGAGGTACCATGAGTGGCAAATATATGACAGTGGAACAGGACAGGACCTTGAAGTAAAATGTAGCATGATGCTTCATTTTGCACTACATTTGGCACTTCATTTCTTTGCCAGGAAAGTGTTATGTTAGATTTACCTTCACCTTCCTAATGAAACATTGTCATTTCCAATGCTTTAAAGTGTTCTCTAAATAAAACTCAAGGGCTATCACTGTTCTTTGACTCATCTTCTGCATGAGCAGAAAAAAAACAAGCAGGGAGAGATAGAAGAGGTAAAAAGAGGAGATCGTGCGGCCAAAAAGGAAGAGGGAATGTGGATTCTCAAGACATTTTGATGTCTTGTTGTTTCTGTGTTGTTTCTATGTCACTTTTTTTCTACTGGGTCTATTTTTTTTTCTGGAAGAATCATATTGGCTTTTGAGAACTTATTAACTAAAGGCTTCAGCCTTGTGTTGTGGTCATATTTATGAGGACAATATTACGATAAAGGAACTACTTTCAAAACTTCTTTAAAATTTGCATGCTATAAATGTAGATTGCTAGGCCCATGAGATGGGACTATATCCATGGTTAAAAATATATCAGCAAAGAATATACATGGGGAGGTGATTTTCTGGGTATATAAGGTAGCTCTACTCAAAACAGGCTGTGGAAAAGCCCCACTTTGGAAGTGTGATTCAGACATGCTTGTAGACACGCTTTCACTTCTTAAAACAGTGAGATAATGAGGCCTAAAGTGGATTTGTCATTGCCCAATAGCCACCATTTCACAATCTGAAACACAATTACCTAAGGCTCCTGCTCTGCACACTCTGTGTTGCATGCACCTCCCAGGTGAAAGGCAAGTAGCTGAAGTGATTTTTAACGTATGGTGTGATTGCGTCAGTCAGGTGAGAGGCTGCTGGGGACGAGCCTCAGTGCTGAGTCAGCAGAGCGTGTTGTGGTACCGGCTGTGCTGGAGGTGGTGCAGAGTCTCTCTGCCTCAGCAGAAGCTTTGGGAAGCATTTTGGCTGGGAAAGCTCTCCTGACACCTATTTAATAACTAAATAGTTGCTTCTACTTTTCCAGAAAAGATGCATCTGTCTCCCTTTGAGGGAACTTTTCCTAGGGTACCTTGAATGATAGGCATGTGGTTTTGTCCAGCATTTACAGGAATCATGTAAAATGGATATGGAAAGACAGGGGGAAAATGGATGTGTGTATATCCTTGTTCCAAACGTGCATTAAGGCACCTAATGTGACAAATTAATGTTCTGGAAAGAATACAGACCTTAGAAATTAAAGAGTTGGAGAATGTACAAATGCTACACTTATCAATGTGGACTGTTGTAAGACCCAGATTTTGCGTTTTGCAAAGCAGTTTTCTCTGAGTTGTTTAGCGGATCTGCTTGGTGGTCTGTAGGATAAGCAAGGGAGAAGTAACTGTCATTTTTGCTCATGAGACCACAAGGGATCAAAACCAACTACTCTTACAGTAGTGTGAACAAAGCTGTAATCCTCAACTTCTTGTCTTTACTGCCCTGAATGGAATGTCCACGTCAGCATGGTTTATCCTTTCACAGCAGTGCATCAGAGAGCAAAAGTCTCCATCCAGCAAGTCCAGTACAGTATTTGCTGATGGAAAGAAGACAGCTGCTGTATAATCCATTGCTCTGAAAGGAATGCAATCTACGAGGGATGAAAGTGTGTTTGGGGGCCCCAGCACTTCAAAAGGCACCAAAGTAAAAAATTCTGAATGCTACCCTCTTACAAAAGACATAATACTTCATCAGAGCACTTTTATTTGTCATTATCTCCTTCTATTCCACACGACAGAGACAAGCCCTTTCATCATGACTTCACATAAACTAATGTATGTGAAAATTCAACTCTTTTAGAAATTTAATTTCTTCAGAAACACGAGCAGCTGTTCAGGCTAGTAAAGAGTTACTGAATGCTTCTTTCTTTTGTTTAGCTTTCTACTGATTTTGCTAGATGTGCCGTGATAGCACAGGCCTCTCACCATGTCAGATAACAAAATGGGATGATGACAGTACTGGATTTTGAATGGAGGAGTCCAGCCACAATGTCACCAACCTGCAGAACGCAGTCTCCAATAGTGGCATGAAAGATGCTTTGTGAACCAGTAGAAAAGCTGAGAAGGGACCAGATGGGTACAAAAGCTGACTCTAGCTATATATCCCAGTGCTGCCTACGTGGGGAGATGTCATCACACTGAACATTATGGCCTCAAATCATTCCTTAAAACCACAAAGGCTGCAGCTGTTCATTTTCTGCATATTTCTCCCACATCAGAGGAAGACATATATTGAGGCAAACAAATACCATTTAAACTGGAAATGCTAATACAATTTTTTTTTTTTTTTTAAACTGCTTGAATGGTTAGGGCATGCTTTAAGTGGTTATGGCCACTCTATTTTCATGTGCTTAGACTCCTTTGTCTGTCCTCCACATTCATTGGCCTGCAAGTTTTCCGGTGTAGGTTTGTGTATGTTGGTGTGGCATAATGGGAGCCGTTTCTGGACTAAGTGCTGAAATTGTGTTTTATTACTTCTAATGGACATGCTGTCTTTTAATTAAAGGCAAATGCAACTCAAACCACAAAAATAAAATAGGTGATAGACTAAGTGCCTAGGACCTAATCTTCATACAGTAGGCCACACAAGTACACGGTCACCTCATCTTCTTCTGGCATTGCAATGTCCTGAAGACCTGAATCTATGCAAATATGACTCATAAAAGATATAAATATTTATTGTTTCAGCTGGATTTTTTGACCACCTCTGAAAAGCCTCTAGGAAAAGAGCCAGGAGAAGGCTGCCATTTACTGAGCAATGAATTCAGCCCATTTCCAGATGTCACCCTATGATGGGAAGGACTGCGGGTGCAGATGGTGGAGGGCTGGTGACCAAGGCTGACTTGCTCTGCCGGACCAGGTTTTTTTGGCACTATGGGGCAGTCCCCTCTTGTCACTGTGGGAGCTTTGGGAAAGAGAGCAGGAAGAGTGGGTCCAGATTAAGCATCTTGTTAGTCAGATCTAGTTAATTGGTTTGAGGTTTGATACCTCTGTACAAGTAAATTAGTACTATTTTATATTATATTATGCTATTATATCATACTATAATATACTATTATACCAATTTTAGTCTGTATTTAGGAGCTAAATGATCTTAGAAACGCTATAGATGGAAACGTTTCATGATACACTTGTCCTTAATTGATACATATTTTTGAGTTTATGGGAAATTATCAGTACCAAAAATATATCCCAATGCTCATCCTGCCTTTGTGAGCCTTGTTGGAACCAATGCCACTAAAATTGTCCCCATTTTTTACAAGTCTCAAGTGAAAATAAAAAAAAAAAAAAAAAATTCAAGCCACACTACTTAGCTGGAAATCTGGATATCTTCAATTTAGCCATATCACTCTCTAATAATATCTTCCTGTTTTGAGTCTTTTGTCTTTAGTGCCATGTTGGATTTTTATTACTGTCACTCTTTTCTAGGTAGGGAATTATTATAGAGAATGTTAGTTAAAGTGACATTCCAAAAAAGTTGATTCTATGAATAGAAGGTAGGGGTTTATAAAGTTTTTTATTCACTAGTACTGCCACTGCAATTACAGCAGAACTTATGGTCTTGAGGTTGAAGTTACGGAGGACTGATGAATGATATGTGTTATGCAAGTCTGATCAGAAATTAGCTGCTTTTTTGGCTTGAGAAGTGTAAGAATATAAGAAAACTGCTATTGCAAGCCCTGGGAAAAAGTACTGTTTGGGCAGAACTTAAGAAAGGTGCTCATTGCCTTTTGCGACAAAACTGATGGTGCTCAAGAAGATGTGACTGTGTGTCTAGATGCCTTTATGTAGACACAAATTGTAGCTGTAGGCTCGAAAGGTGCAGAACCTTGATGCAAAAATAGAGTCATCCCAGGCTTCAGAGTATAAAGATGAAGAGGAAAGTCTTGCCTTGGTAACACACAGTGAACTGTTTTGTTTTGCAGCTGGTTGATTGGCAGGTCCTTTGAGATTACTTAGGATTTTGGAACTTTAATTGTAGCTCCCCCCTCATAGTTTAATAGACAGAACTGGAACATGGCATCATACAGATGTCGCTTTCTTCTATTTGGGATTTCTTTTAGAGAGGAATATGTTTCTTCTCTTCTCTACAGTGTGTTCAGAAGAGTGTCACTTGAACATGCCTTTTCCTGCATACTAACAGGACTTGATCTGTGAATAGAAAGGAAAAGCACTATTACCTTCTTTGCAAAAGCTGTATTGAAAAACAATGGAGGCAACAGTTTTTTTCCTGAATTGAACTGTTATCTTACTTCTACACCCTACAGGGCTGTCCACTAGTATGCTTTGCTATCCGGAGTGTAAAAAAACTCAAAATGTATGAGGCAAGTGCTGCCTCCTTAGAAAAGAATACACAAAAAGAAGGTAAAATGGTTCTTAAATTGTTTTTAAGAACACGTCAGCAGAATATGGAGATGTATTCCTAGAAAAGTACTATTTTGACCACATTATATGGTTGTTAGCCAGCTATGAACTTCTGTGCTGATCCTGTCAACAAGCGTGAAGAGACAAAAAGCACTTTGTCATTACCAGTGAGGCAGCTGATGCAAAGCAGCAGCTCTTCAGTTTTACTGGTCTGTGAAAGATGGAGGCTAACAGTTGCCCCTGCTGAGTGCCTTTATACCTAAAATCTCTTCCAAAGTAATTTCAATTTGTGGATCAAGTGGAAATAAGACATAAACAAAGCAAAATTTAAAAAAATGGGACATACTACTACTGAGTTAAATGTAAGAGGGAAAGAGGCAGCAGATGAATGGGGGAGTGATTTCTCCCTACATGTTTGTAAAATCCTAGTTTAATCCTCAAAGCTTATGCTGAGAAATACTGAGAAGATAATTTCGTTTGGGTGAATTGATATTTCCAGAGGTTTTGGTAATGGGTTTTACAGATGTTATTTAATTGCTCTCTGTCTGGGAAAACAGCCATGAATTTGTGGCTGATTTGAAATCCAGATACAAAGTTGAGACATTTTTTTTTTTTCATCTGGGCTCCAGTGAACATAGTGAACAGTTAAGGGAAAGTACAAAACTTTCCTGAGGGACCATTTGGGAAGGGAGGAGTGTAGACTGTCCCCATTTTGGCAAGAAAGAATGTCAGCACGAGTTAAGAGAAATTTGCTTACAATGAAACGCAGAATTGTTTCTGAAGATTTGCCATGTTCTTTTTTATAAAGGAAGACAAACAGTTGTGTTTATCTCAGGACAGAAAAGGATGTCCACCTTGTCTGAAACCTTCTCTGCCATGACCACAAAACCTAACGTGGCACTGCAGGTGTGCTCAGAGCAATGCTGAGGCTTCATTCTGGTTGTGTGACTGAGGAGCCTCAAGCAGTCTGGGGCAGTGTCCCATCAGTCCTGATGGGACAGCTGAAGGTAACTATCCCTCTGAGCAATTCTGTTACTTCATGGAGTATGTGGAGCTGCTACAGGTATGTGCTGTTTGTAGTGGTGTCTATGTGTGAAAATTTGGAGCCATTGGTCCATCAGTTGTGGACCATTAAGTTCTATGGAGATACGTTTATGGACCTATGACCTCCTTATCAAGCTGTTGTGAAAGTAAATAGCCTCAATTTGTGGTAGAAATGTTAAAGAAGTTAAACTGATTACATTTTGCCTGTCATAGGAAATATGTAATCAGAGCAGCTACACACTCCTTTGGGATCCCTGTGGATTACAGAGTTCGACATCTGAATATTGACCAGGCAAAACTTCCTCTCCTATAAGGCAATAAACAAGGTAAAAATCAGAAGTTAATGGTGCCTCTGCAAAATAGTTCCAGGTATGTTATGTTCCTCCCACTCTTGCCTTTTCCCATTGGCTAACAAAACCTCAGAGAATTGCACCAAATACACATTTCTTCACCAAGTACCTCAGCATGAATCAAAGGATGGATCGATGCATATCTGAAACGCTGACACCAAGGAGGAGGTCCCTACTAAAACACAATCTTAATTATGACAACTATATGTCAGAGCTACTTTGCAAAATGCTGTTAAAATATGGTGAGGTGTTATTGCAGGTAAAGGAATGGAGAATCAGAATTAGTTGCTCTGTTTTGTTAATTGAAAAGAGTTTATTCCCAAGTTGAACATTGTTATAGTTGGTAAGAAACCTAAAAATAATAGATTCACGTAATAATAAGGTTTACTTTACAATAAAGCTTTATTACTGCAACATTAGAGAAAATACTCTCTGAATTGAGACCTGCTACCAGTAAGAGCTGTCACAGGCATTAATCTTTGTAATTGATTTTAATAATCTGTGACTTGATTATGAAAGTGCTACACTTTTGCAGTGCACTTGGAGATAGTAGGCTGGGCATGAAAATGATGCTATAAGTTGATGATTATATTTTATCCTATCTCTTGCAACCCTTGGCCTATTTAGAGGAAATATCAGATGACCTTTTCTGTTTTGCTTCATCATCAAAGAAGACTGGATATTTTAACAAGCCATTAATCAGCAGCTTCATGCCCCAGCTGTAATTCAGGAGGGCAGATCAAAACGATATTGAAGGTGGAAATGTATTTCATCTAACTGCAGGCAGAGAAATTTCGTTGGTATGATTTCAGCAAAGTCACCGAGGCTCCCTCTATGGGCAATGAACAAAGATCCATCGACTCTAAGCAGCCATTTGCAAATGAGATCAGTAGTTCCCTAGTGATTTCTGGGTTTGCCTCTTTATTACAGAGAGAATACAAATTACTAGATTATACCTAGACAACTTCCACCAAGACTAACAAAATCAGGATAAATTAATTCCACCAGGTAAGGAGTAAAGGTAAACTGAGTTTTAACAGTACCCTATCTCTGTATAGAGTCCTGAGCAGTGTGTACTTAAACAGCCTATCAAAATGCCTCTAAAAATGGTCTAAAACTGAGCAAAAATGAATAAAAAGGGAACCGAGAAGAAGTCAAGAACTTGAAGGAGACATAGCTCGGTCTTGGACAACCCTTTGACAGGAGGCACATAAAGGAAGGTAACATGTTGCTTTTTAGTAACTGGGTCTTGATCACAGGATCACAGAATCACAGAATGGTAGGGGTGGGAAGGGACCTGTGGAGATCATCTAGTCCACCCCCCTGCCTTAGCAGGTTCACCTAGAGCAGGTTGCAATGTGCTGATGACACCTGAATGAAGCTACTTAATGGGTGTGAGGCCTGGTATTTTTTCCACTTACATTTTCTGGTACTTTTTTCTTTTTTGGTAACTGTATAGCACTCTTCACATGTCTGATAAAGGGACGGCCTGCCTTTTATTTCTGTTTTCTTGAAAGAGATAACGTGCTTCACGTATTAACAGTAGTCTTTTAGGAACTACAAGGTGGTATTTCCTGCTGCGTTCCCCTTGCATGCCCACACCTGCTAAGCTTCTTGCCACTTTCTTGCTGCAAGACAGGAGCATTTCATCCTTGGTGATGTCTTCATGCTGAGGAGCATTGCATCTCTTCACATTTCATACTATCACACCCACTGGTCTTCCACTGAACTCCTCTCAAGGGGGTTATCAATACTCCTACAGCACTGGAATGGCCTAATGGAGAATAGGGGGAAATCATTAAGATTATGTCGTGACTCCAAGCTATCAGAACCTCACTAATCTGGAGAGCAAATGTTGAACTCAGGAAAACCTTCACATCACCCATTGTTAAGTGAAAGCCTGGGAGAAAAATGAACAAATATAGTGCATGATTTTCTAAATATTGTTGATCTACTCAGAATAAATATTCTAAAAATGCTTTTATGGAAGAATAGTGAATAGGATAGATTTTTTTTGGACACATACATTAGCCTGAGGAACTATTAGTTTCCTGATGATTTTCTCTTTTACTTGTACATATTAAATCTTTCCCAGCATGCTTGCCTTGTCATCTGATCTGTTCATTGGGGAGAAGTGATTTAAATTTCATGTTTGCAGGGCATGTGAGAAGGCTTACATCAATGAATCACTGAGAAGGAAATAACCCAGTTTGCTTGCAGAAGTGTCAGCTGAATGGGATATTTTTGGGGTGTTTGGCAACACCTTGCTGAAGGCATTACTGGTTTTGGACACAAACAGGGTCAATATGGTGGCCGGAGTGTATAATTCTTTGTCTTCGTAAGAAATTAAAATAGGGAATTATTAATTTCCTGGGTAACAATAGAAAAGTTGCTTGTTAGGTTTGCTTTTAATCTTACACAATACAGCAGAAGAAAGAATTTGTTTTCTATATTTAACATCTGGATTTTTTTTTCTTGCACAGAAGTTCATATAAGATTTCAATAGGAATTGAGGACCTTGACACTTTCCTCAGCTAAGGATTTTTTTTTGCTTTTGCAAGTGATCACAGCTAGAAGTATCTGGCCACATGCTTCCTGATGGACATGACATAATAGGCTGTATCTTCTACAACTTTCCTGCTGACCATTGCTCCTACTTTTCAGCAGTGGTGCCTGTGAATCAGTGCTTCAGGTATGTCATGCTCAGCTATCCCATTACTACCAAGATAAAAAAGTCCCACACGAAACTGTTTATCGAGCTCTCCTCAGCTACCCACTGATTCTTCCACTCCCTGCCTCATGTTCTGGTTTGTTCCTTACCCTCCATCCATAAATTTTCTCCCTCTTTCATGACCTTTTGGATAATGTGACCATTGGTTCCACTGTGGGCCTGGAAGATCTGAAGTAAACAGCTAAAATGAGCTCCATCAGGCTCATCCTTGTCTCTCTAGACTGCTTTCTACATTATCCCAACTCTGGGACATTTTCACTTGGTCTGTGATTTTCTTCCTTGCTTCCTTGTTTGTAGCATCCCCCTGATCCCCATGACTCCTCATTGTCAAGGCTCATTGCACAACTTTTCTGTATCTCTGTTACTTGTCTATGTCCTTTTAGCTTCTCCGTTTCCTTCTTAAAAGAGGACCCTAAATGGTACTTGCATTCCCCTAGGCCTGCAACCTGTCTCTCCTCTTTGTTTCTATCCAGGCTGTTCTCTTAAAACCCATATTTTCCCCACCCTGGCCAACCATTTTCTATCAATCGTTTCTCATAACAAATATTTTCTCTTCCAGCTATAAAATTGCATGATCCTGATTATTCTTACTGAGATAGGAATTTATGGGTGTAGACCCCTTCATCTTAGAGATTTTTAAGAACAGGTGATGGAAGGGATGACTATGCTCATTACTTGTCTACAATATCATTGGGTAAGCTGAAAGCAAAAGTGGTTTCTGTGAATTTCAAAGAACTTAGAGTTGGCCAAAACCAGAATAACTGGTGACACCAAGGTCACTCTGACTCAGGATTGCCTGCTGCATAAAATGTGCATCATCAGGCATTTGCTTCGTTCTTTCTTTTAGACTGGTGAGTGCTGTGAAGCCACTCCAAAAAACTCCAGGAGATGTGTCTGTGGTGGAAGTCCTTGTGTGTAAATTGAACCTTACCCACATTCCAGTGTTCCTCCTTTGATAAACTTCTCTTTACCTGCAGGTATGCTGCACCATTGCTGTTAAATTTGAATATACTAATCTCGCTGTGCATCAGTGTTACTCAGAACTTCCTCCTGTCCCAGAAAGCTTCCCAGCCACCTTCAGAGTGCTTTCTGTAACTCTGAAGCTACACTAAGTTGGAAGAGAGTGCCGATAGGGAAATCCCACTCTTTGCTCGTTTTCCCTTTACATCAGGTGTTGGATTTGCTCCTTCTGCAAATCTGCACAAGGCTGCTGAGGCCAGAGAAATGGTCTGTTCAAATCTAGGTAAGTTCTTGTTCCTCAAAGCAACTGGTCATTGAAAGAGAAAGACATCTGACACTGCAAGAGAAAGACATCTGAGTGACTTTTGGAACCTGGGTTTTATTTGTCTTCTTGTACATTTCCTCAGTCCCACCTTCCTATAAATATAGAAGAATAGCTTATTAAAATTGAAAAGAATACCTGATCATCTTCTCTTTCCTAGTTTCCTGCCATTCCATACAGCCTGTAATTTTTCTAAAATTTGCAATCAAAACAGGCATCTTAGCTATCATAGTAAATAGGAAATATACTTGTGCCTGCTGATCCAAGTCCAAAACTTTCTGTTACTTCACAAGAACAGGTCCAAGGAATGGTTAAAGCGTTTCCATAGCTGTCATGCTGTATGGATATAAGGAAGCAGGGTTTGTAGGGAAAATTTTATTATGTTTTTATTGAACTAGCTGATACAGGTGGAAAGACCATTTCAGGTTCAGAAACCCTTCTTCAGTTCAACCAAAATCATTGTATTCTACCTATACAGATATATCTGACTTTTGGTTGTTTGTTTCATCCCTCTTACTGATGCACAAAGCTGTATGAGCCTGAAATCTGGGAGGAAACAAAAACTCAATGCTCTTGATCATTCAAGCTGCCAGCTTCAATCACTCAGCTTCCCAGAAGGACTGTGAGTCTGCATAAGAAAGCCTCTACCTTTCAGATTGCTTGTCATGCAGGGATCTCAGGTTCACCCAGAAAAATTGAGATAACCTCATTTCCAAAGCTGAACACTAGGATGTATGTGACACAGTCAAGTGCTCCAAGAGCTGTAAGTTGAATTAATCCATATACTTGCCACTGAGAGCCCTTTGTTTATTAACTGACACTATGTGCTGTAAAGTCACATTGATTTTCTCAGTACTGAAATGTCCTAGTGATGTTAGGCAAGAATCGCCTGTGCAAGTCTATTACCACACACTCAGTAAGTATTACAAGAAAAAAGAACAACCTTTCAACTTCTGGGAGAAAGGTTGTCCTACTTCTTTGGAAATATTTTTTGTTTCTTCTTTGACCTAGGAAAGACCTAAAACTACCCAGTGGTTTCTTGAAGGTTTTGCAACTGTGAGGCAGAATCCATCAGAATCTCAAGAGCCGAATGAGTAAGGGCTGCTTCTGAGTTCACTTGATAAAAGTGTTTGGAAACAAGATAAAAGAAATGAGCCAGCACTAGCTATATTCAGTCCTGGTAAATAAAGGGTTGGGGCTGTGGCCTTCAGCGGGAAGCTGAGCTTGGAGCATTGCTCTGTGGGACAGAGGCGAGGTTATAATGGGGCAGACCGAGGCACATCTGGATTTTCAAACAGAAAAGAGAAAGAACAACAAAGGGCAGAGCACTATTGTGATATTGCTGGTTCCTCCTGTTCTCAGCACATGGTGCAGAACGGCATGAGGAGAGTGCTGCAGCTCCAATATCTAACGTCTTCTCCTGCATCTGGAGCTGGCAAGTGATCTCTCTGTTGTCCTTGCACAAAACTGCAGCTTTCCTTCACTTTTGCCATATAAAGACATCTCTGTGATCAATCGGGAGTGGGCCCAGTCCTGTCAAGTTAAACAGGTTACTGATACATAGAAATCTCTTAAGCTGAGGTGTTTTTGTTTTTGTTTTGTTTTGTTTTTTGTTTTTTTTTTTCCAAAGGGTTGGGAGGGGGATATCCTGTACTCCATTCTTTTTTTCTAGAGTCTCTGGACCCCTCCTTCCACTTCCACACCCTGAGCTCAAGTGTGTAAACCTTTTGAACTATTTTAAAAAATGTACAGCTTGTCCCCTAAGACATAGGAAATTACATTTGATGGTCTATTGTATAAGAATTTCCATATTTAGAGAAAAATCAACAGATACAATCTCTGATTTCCTTTTCCCTCTACTCGTATTTTCCTCTTCTTGCATTGCTTGGTTTGGCTGCTGCAGTGTTGTAGCAGAAGCAGATGTCATCAATTAGAAGGTGGATTTAAAACTAATGAGAGCTATGCCTGCCTGCCTGCTCATCCAGCTACCATGTACCTGTCCTGGGCTGGGTTCTCTGCTACAGCTCACATGTGGTGTTTGTAATGCTTTGTAGTACCTTTAAAGGTACCTCAGAGATAAACTTCTACTCAGCCTGTGAGAAAATATGTCACATATAAGGAAGTTTGGGCTCCTTGGTCTACAAATTCTGAAGCATTCTTTCTAATACTCAGAAAAACAGAGGTTGTGAAATACTCGTGTAACTACAATGTTTGTATTCAAATGGAGAAAAATTATAAGCACATGAAAGTAAAGCACATTCCTCATGATCTTTATGCTGCTTGAAGATTAAGAATACAATAGATTAAAAGAATCCAGGAATAAATTGGTCTCTGGGGAGGATTCACAATGTGCAAGTCTATGCTGCTTTAATATATGAATCACAAATAAAGCCCTAACAGAAATGTTTGAAATATTTTCTGAACACTCTTATTATATGACCTCGCTCCCCTTTGACTTTTGAACTTCAGCAGTAGAGCTGATCAGAAGAGTTTGTACTGTGCTTTTTTTAAAAAAAAAATTAAAACAAACAAAAAATCAGAGTCCAGTCTGTGCACAGTGAGGCAGTTCAAGGTGTGTAGTTTTACAAAAGCTATCAAAACATTACCAGAAGGCCACGGTTTCCACATAAATGGGTTCCCCAAAGAAATATTTAGTCCTTTTTTTTCAGTATTTATGCAGCTCGACTTCTTGTAGATGATTGCAAGGCTCTAAGAGATGTGGTGAGAATGAGTTCAGTGTAGTTCAGAAGGTGCGGTTCAAAAAGCATGACTATTAACTGCTTCCATTAAGAAATCACAGCCACCTTGCCACATGAAGCAAAAGCTGTTATCAAAAGACAAATCACTTTTAAACAAAACATTAAAATTTTAAATCTTGTTAACGTACAGTAGCCAAATGGTGGCTATTAAAAACTCACTTACCAGGTGCCAGCTGAAAAACAATAAAAGCAGCAGTAACACAAAATCACATGTGACACTCTTCAGAAAGACTTCCCAATTTCTGATCCTTTTGCTATGATACTAGATTGAAAACTCATTATTCTTTTATAATTTAATATTATTTCAGAAATAAATATGTCAAAACAAGCATCTGCTACTTTTTTATGGATTGTGAAACTTTGTTTTGCTCTGACTGTATATTGCTATTCTTACTCAGTTTCGATGCCAACCTAACTTCAACGTGTATTTGGCGAACGATATCAGTATTCCAATTCTCACTAAGAAGCCAAAAGCCCTGGGCTGAATGCAAACCTGTGCCCAGCATGATCTGACTGTCAAGCACGCACTGCCATATCTGCTGCTTTCTGTAAAGTTAGTTGATTTGAAAGGACATAAGAAAATCTTCAAGAATATTTTGTTACGTGTGACTGAAATTTATAAATTATTTGTCAAGATATTGGAAAAAATGAAATTTATCTGAGGTGACTGAGTGTACAGAAAATATTAGCCCTGAATGAAAATTCCCAGTTTTTGCATACCTACCCTGCCCTGTGGTTCATGTGAAAATAAGTGTTCTCTTGCCTCACTTTTAAAACCTTTTGAATGATTTTAAGTCACCTTCAGCCAGAATCCAGGTAACACCAGGTAACCTGAGGTCCAAATGTTGTTATTCCCTGTGAAAGTTCAGAAATCAATTAGTTCATCTGACCACAAGACCGGGCACAGTACTCTCCTTGGGTAAAGTATTGGTGCCTCCAGTCTGATACAAGAGCTTCTTTGAGCTTTAGATTTCACAGCATATTAAGATCAGTGGACATAAGTGAATCACAGCTATCTGTGCCCATCGATGCCCTTCGAATCAAAATCTGCTGTTTGAATGCCTGTGCATAAATTCAGTTTTTGGTCAGCACTGCTTTGATGATTTCTGCATCAGGGTCTATTTTGTGGTATAGGCATCCCTGTGTTAACTAGTACAAAGAGAGCTTGCGAAACAGCCACCGTGAAATGAAGACAATGTAATAATCAGATGTTGTTAGCAATAAAGACCCAATTAGACTTTAGTCCCATGCATGGTGCCAAATCCAAATAACCTCTTATGCAGGTGTTTTTATTGTGTGGCGTATTTAATTGAATCCTGCGAAGCCATCTAGGATTCCCATCCAGATGATTACAATCCTAAATCCTTAAGAGTTAAATCCTCAAATGCTGTGGCCAGGAGGAAACTTCAAAGCAGAGCTGGCGGCAGCTTTACCCCCTGTGCACGCTCCAGGAGCAGCAGGTCCAGAACAGGCCGGCGAGGTGTGCCTGGGGAGCACCCTCAGCAGGTCAGGGGGCGCCGTGCGTGCGCCTTGGCCAGCATCCAGATGATTACAATCCTAAATCCTTAAGAGTTAAATCCTCAAATGCTGTGGCCAGGAGGAAACTTCAAAGCAGAGCTGGCGGCAGCTTTACCCCCTGTGCACGCTCCAGGAGCAGCAGGTCCAGAACAGGCCGGCGAGGTGTGCCTGGGGAGCACCCTCAGCAGGTCAGGGGGCGCCGTGCGTGCGCCTTGGCCAGTGCTTCCCTCCGGCCAGCCACAGGCGCTGCCACGGGATCCCCACACTCCTGGCAGGTGTCACCCCGGGAGTGCCGCAGTGCTGCTGCAGCTGTCAGTGAGCAGAGGAGAGGTGCACAGCGGTGCTGCACTTCTTGCAACAATCAACATACGCCTGCCCCTTTCTTCGTGCTGACAAAGGAAAAAGACGGGGAAAAGGGTAATTTTTTTACAGAAGTGATGTACATTCAAATCCTATGTGACAATCGGTGTCTATGCAATAGGTAGTAATCTGTCCTGGTAAATGAAACGGGGGCAGAGCACAGGCCCAAGTCCTCATACAGCACTGTCCGTGCTGTCAGGCACAGTGTTGCCCTTTTCACATCATGGTTCATGGGGGTAGCGTGGAACATGAGCAATCCCCACTTAGTAGATTGGATGGGATCTCCAGGTTTGGGGGGAGAGGGGAGCTGAAGCCTGTGCACATTAGCTTGTACCAGTTGCCTCAGTGCCAGACAGCTGTCGCTGGCCCCTTTCATCTCTTAGTACGGATGTAACCCTTGGGATATATTAAAACAGTGCTACAGTACTCCTGTTCACAAATGTCATACCCATGAGTACAGGGAACTGAGATTCGACTTGGCTTTGTTAATCAGCAGAAGAAACCAACAGGTGAGGGAAAAAAACAGAAATAAATCTGATAGTTTTCAGTGCACAAAGGGTGCATGTCTCACAGAACTATTGTTCATACTTAAATGAGTAACTAGTGAAGTGATATCTGGAGCAGTTTTTACTGTGAAAAACTGTGTCCAATCCACTAACAGTCATGACTGCTTAAAAAATCAGCTAAGCAATTAAACATGTGACTGACAAGATGGCTACATAAGACAAAGATTGCTTTAAATGACTATAATGTGTATTGGACCAGTTTGATTCATGTGTTAGGAATAAAGACATTGCCATGTTTTGTTAGACCAAAGGGTAAACTTTTCTCATATGTGATGCCAGAGAAATAGGAAGAGTCTGAATGCTCTTGAAGAGTGCTTCTGTTTTGTGAGGTTATTGGACCCAGGTCTATGAACTCTACCCAACTTGTGCTTTCTTCCAGTACTCTTTAGGAAATGCTAAAGTCAGAGCAGTATGTCTGATAGGAAATAAGACTTCTCCAAAACAATCCTTTTTTTGATCTCAAGAAATTTTTTTTTTAGGAAGCAAGACCATAGGGACCCATATTTAATGCCATAACAAAGCATTTTAAGTGATACGGCAAAATATCAACCTGAGAAGCAAATAAATTAGGCAAAATTAGTCACAGATTTTACAAGAGAATTTGATAGGAGGCAGAGGTGCTGAAACAGCTGGTTTCAGACACAAGCATGCCCGACGTCCTCATGACCTGAAAGGTTTCTCAGGCAGCCTGACCTCAGCACTGGTAAATATGAGCACGCTTGATGGCCCTGTTCTGGCAAAAGCCAAGTACCTCCCTACTGCTTCGGGCAGGGACTTCCTTTGTTGCTGGACATGTTTCACTCCTGAATGGTAATCATATAATTTTCTAATAATTACAACTATTTTGCATTTCACTGAAGTTAAGGGCAGGGCCATTTGATGCGTTTTTGTGAGTTTAAAGAAACAGAATAAACAAGTAGTATTAGACAGAAGTTCATTGAAAGGTAACAGAAAGATAACTTTCCAAATTGTTTTCTAAGATACTTGTGCCCTTTCCATGAAAAAGCAAATGCATGTTTTCCTGATCCCATTTCACATCTCCTTGTTCTGGAAGGGGCAGGGGGTGTGTGTAGGTGGGTGGGGTGGGGGTGTGTGCAGGTTTTTATTTCTTCCTAATTTACTTATCAAGTTTGTTGCATGAAGACTGAGTTAACAGTAGCGTTTGCTGTACAGCACTGCTATGTTCAGTGCATTTGGAATCATGTAGTCTCTGTTTGCAATATGAAGAAGTTCACTAAAATATCAGGAAGAGCTGAAACAGTTCTGTTGGGTGAGCTTTCCTGGACATTAGGGTGGAGAGGAGGACAAAATGTTAGAAATGAGCCGAATGTAAGAACCCCCATTTTACAGATAGATAAAACAAGAAATAGAAAGATTAATTAATCATTTGATCTTTCAAGCTACTGTCCATCTTTAGGTTGTGAAAAAAAGCTAAGGCCAAATGTGATGCAGACTTACAAAGTAATCTGTAGCCTGAGGAAGGTGAAGCAAGAATGGTTGCTTTTTCAGCTTTTGCAGAATTCAAGAACTTCAGGAATCTAACAGGCAAGCAGTGAAAAAGAAACACATGACCTTGATTTTCATGTGGTCACTGAAATTTCCTGTATGGTGGAAATTTAGGTCCCAGAATGGTGAGGAAGTCAGATGTATAAACCAATTCAAAAAGCAGCTATATGAATTTGGGGATGGAAGCATACAGACTCTGCAATTTAAGAATGTACATGTAAGCTTCAATTCTAGCAGTGCTTCAGATGGGGATATCTGAAGGCTGGGACAGTATATGAGGGAAAGGACCACTTGGTATATGCCTTGCTTACTCTTTCCTCTGCATCTGTAGGTAGCCACTGCTGGAGATCAAGTCCTAAATGCACTTTCAGTCTGTTCCAGTACAGCAGTTCCCATCCTCTTCTCTCTAGGTAAGCAATGCTTAGACACAGATTTATTGTAATGCGTCTTTATCTCAAAAGTGCTGTCAAGCAATTTCTAAATGATTTGAATAATTTCTTTTCATATCCCAAGTAAGTGATGCCAATGAGCATTTGCTGTTCAGCATTTGTGAAAGTGCTGATCTGTAATCAGATGCTAATCTTTCCTTTGCTGCCTGGGAAAAAAAAAAAAATGTTCCAATAAATTCAAAGCTGTCTCATGAGAGCTGCGAAGATCAAACGCTTTTTGTTTTCCCTTTTCGCCCACAGCAGCCTGCTTCACAAACTAGCTGCAGTAGGCAGTGGCACAGCAAGTGAATTACAAATCACACTGGGCTTTGTTAGACTTAGCAGTCAATGTAAGACAGAGACACAACTGCATTATAACTTCCTTCCCACAACACAGCATTGTTTGGAAGCTGCCCAAACTACATTCTTAGCCCAGTGGGTATCAGTAGCCCTGAAAACTGGTTCTCTCCTTTGTCAGAGAACTTCCTATTTTGTACCCAGTCTCTTAAGCTCTATCGTCTCTCTAGTGCCATCAGAGTCCGTAAAAATAGAGATATCCTTACAAACAGACACATCTGATGCCAGAGAATAAAAATGTTCTCAGTAGGAGCTTCATAACATTTTTACTAAATGTTAATGAAATGGCAGCCACTGCTTTAAATGTTATGTTTGCATATTGAATGTTTTCTTCATCCTTCCTTCCCCTGCATCCATTTTTGTCCTCAAAACCAATATATTTAGTTGTGTTATCTTTCAAGTAGTAGGACAAATATGAGTATGTGGCCACTGAAATTATGATATCTACTGTAAGTTTACATGACAATGACAGGTTATATGTTTTAATTAACATAATTTCAGTGCAAAATCATAGTTCACAGAGGCAAGAACATGGTAAACCCTTCCCATACTCTAAAAAAAGGCAACAAGGGCACAAAATCCAGGATACTAATTGCATTTTCAAGGTTAGACACATGCTGAATTGCTTCACTGTTTCAGAGCTTAAGATTGTAAGATGTAATATTGAATCCTATCTGTCAGTTATAGAATCATAGAATCATAGAATGGCTTAGGTTGAAAGGGACCCTAGAGATCATCTAATCCAACCTCCCTTCCATGGGTAGGGCACACCTCTCAACTAGGTTGCTCAAGGCCTCATCCAACCTGGCCCTGAACACCTCCAGGGAGGGGGGATCCACAACATCTCTGGGCAATCTATTCCAGGGTCTCACCACCATCGTACTGAAAAACTTTTTCCTAAAATCTAGTCTAAACCTACTATCCTTCAGTTTAAAACCATTTCCTCTTCTCCTGTTTGGGAAAATTAGTGAAAATCTAATTGTGTAATTAATCCTGCCTGCTACACAGATTAAATATTGTAATCCTGACACAAACCTCTCCTTATCTAAGGCCAAACAGCCTTTAGGCCTGATCCAAAGCCCACAGGGGATAGAAGGAGTCTTCCCATTGACTTCAACAGGCTTCCAACCAGGCTGTTCTTTGTTATATGTTTATAGGTGATTTCTGTTGCATTTTGTTGTATTTTTACAATATCTGAATAGCTTTTAATTAATCACATGAAGGTGTAATGATTTTTTTATTTACCAAAAAAGTGAAATGCCACCGGCACAGCTCAGGGCAGGAAGACCATGCTTGGTGCTGACTGCAGCTTCCTCGGGGCAAGGCACCAGGCTTGCTTCTTCAGATCCAAATCCCAGTGAAAGGAGGGAGAAGCAGCATCATGCCCTGCTAAGACAAGCCACCAAAACACTCAGAAAATTGATTTCAGTCCACTTACTGAGGGTTTCTTTGAGGATGTCCAGCTTCAACATCCAGCCCAGAAAGCAGTCTTGAGAGAGTGGGTGGTGGGCTTGTTGGCTTCCTTCGCTTCCCAGAGCTATCACTTGCATCCCACCCTATGCGAAATGCAGCCTGGGAGAGCAAAACGTGTTCATTAATGTTCTCCCAGCATCCTTACTTCACGTTTCCTTGTCTTTCTCCATCTGACGTGCTGTGGCAATCGGCAGTGCTCTGCATTTGTGCTGGGCGTGAGGGCTTGTGACACCTTGTTCAATAGGTCTGGACTGGCTGCAGTCTCTGGGACTAGTGGCCATTGGGCTGGGCACAAGGAGTACAGGGTGGTGCTGGTCCCAGGGGCACCCCTGCAGTTGTGGGCAAGGCTTGTGGCAGGACTGGGTAGCCATGCAAGGTGAGGTACCTCTGTGTGAAGTGCTCCCAGGTGGCTCATGGAAAGGTGCAGCGACTTAGAGGGGCTTCCTACACTCCAAAATGTGAAATTTTCACAACACTTGGGATGAGGTTAGGATGGGAGATGAGAAGTACCTTTTTCAAACTGAAATATCACTTGAACTGAAGTAAAACATTGTAATTATGTGAATTTCTGAACAAAGACATAGCATCTTTAGTGTTTGTAGTAATTCTTGCTTTCAGCTCGAAAGTGGCAAAATGAGTCTGTACAAGTACACTGCCATCAGTATCAGATTTGGAGAATCACTTTTACATATTCTGACTAGTCTTTGTGGAAGATCATGAAAGTGTATCACAAACAGAAAAGAATTTCTGTTCACAAAGATTTATTAACCTAGGTTTAAACAGAATGGGGATTTACTAGCCAAAACCATAGATACAAAATATTTCTGGGTATCTCCTACCTGCATGCACAGTGGTTTCATTACCTCACTTTAGGGTGGAGGAGCAGATTTATAGGTCTCTTTTGGAAAATGGGTTTGGATGTGCACACAGAAGCACAAAGCTTCCTAGGGACTAGAGAAAAGGTGAGACTGTGACCTTGTGGGCATTTGAATGAAGCATAAAGTGATTATTCAGGGCTCTCTAATTTTAAAAGGAGGTGTCCTGCCTACCAGTCACTTGGCAGCCATGACAAAGCAAAGCAGGTATTTCACTTTTTCCCTGTTGCCACTGGTTTGTTTTTTTCTAGCTGGAGACATGAACTCTGAAGAGGAAATGTATTGAAAGGATGCATGTATACATGAATTTCAGACTTCTTAGTACCAATAAATTGAATCTACTACACATTTTGGAAGAGGTGATATCTGAGAGAAAGAGTGAAAAAGGTCATCTTTTGCAAAGTACTGCTTGGCCTAGTCTCTGTAAGAAAAGCAGGTGCTCTAACCACCTTCCTCCCATTGCCAGTTTGGTGCCACTGTTTTGGGAAAGTTCCCTACAGCTTTCTTTGAGCACGGTCTCTTGCTGATACATGCTTTCAAGAAAATGGCTTTTCAAGATCAGTCTGGTGAGATCTGGCTTTAGGGCACCCACCCCAGCTTCAGCAACAGAAGTGTTCAGAGAAGCTGTGTTGAGCCTGTCCATGTAGCTCTCTACCTGTGACAGTACTTTTAATCAGCAGATCACCGTGCTTTCTTACAGCTTGAAGATCTTGCCGCACCAGATCACTTTCTTCTTCTTACAATTTTGGAAAAGTGATGCTTGTGCTGTTCCCTCCCTTTAGATTCACAGAAAACAACTTCTGTGCTGCCAGGTGCACACTGAGCACAGTTGGAAGATGTCTGTGCCATTGCTCTTGTAGATGTTGATTATAGACTGTGCCAGGAACCCACCCAGAAAAAAAAAGAACAATATGGTTGCTGAAAGTCTCTGTGTGGTAAATGAAGGAACTATTTCTCAAGGACATTCCTTAATTTCTGAGAGCTTGACTTGCCACTAGTATGATTGTTTTCAATGTTCTAAAACACTGTATGGATAACCTATACATTCCTCTCTTTAATAAAGCCTAGATGACTCAAGGCACAGAAAGTAAGCTGTGGACTTTGCACTTCTAACCTGCTGTCTGGAATACAACCCAGCTTCTAACCAACAGCTCTCAGGAGGTCTGTGCAGAAGCAGTGAGCTGAAGACCATTTCTACACCATTGACCCCAGTGCCAGGCTTTTCATTGTTTGGTGTCTTTCCAGGGTTGGCCAAAAGGATTAGATGTTGCATTAGGCATACGCATCCTAATAACAGACCAAGGATGGCTTATGCTTTGAGAAAGAATATATAGGGAAGTTGTCTCACACTGCACTGTACCCACCTTGAGTAAGTCAGGCTGTTGCATGAATGACTAAGAATAACAATGACACACAGTCAGCGAGAGTGATGACTCAGAAAGTGTTTTTTAAGCTGAAAAAAAAAGTCATAGTTGTCACTGAGGATTGGAGATGCATGAAGAAAGTAGCATTAAAATTCAGCCTTTTTTTTTTTTTTTTTTTTTTTTATTATTTGTCAACCTACACAGTTCTTCATGCTCATCTATCATATATTTAGTTTTAGAAGAAAGTTCAGTGCCCTCTGCCCTTGCCAAACATTCAATGATGGAAGACATGGAAGAAGAATATAAAGCTATGTACTAGCATTGGCTTTTAGGCCACTCATGTTGTTTCAAACTTTTAAGAATATATAAACAAAGTACTACTACCTCCTTCCCCATCAAACTATCTGTTTCACATTACAGGTTTTCTGTATGACTCTATAGCAACTGGCAGGGTGGAAAATGGACAGTATATCACAAGACAGCAAATATTGTTAGGAGTTCCAGGTACCTTCTGAGCAGAGGCTGAAAAACAAATGTTTTACATGTCATTTGATTGGTTTTGGAGTGGCCACCTGTCTGATTACAGGTAGTAACTGTGGGATGCTGAGCTATAAACTTTCTCAGAACACTACAGATTCTCCCATTCCTCAGCACCATGCTGGGTTTTCTGCATGTTAATGAGTCATGCCATTAGTGTTGGAAAGCACTATTTCCTAATGAATAAAAATTTTACTACTCAGACACCAAAATAAATTCAACAGAAATCTGTTGTAATACATTTCATTGACTTCAAAGCTTTTGTAAGTAGTGTTCAGTTAACTGCATCTTCCCCAAAACAGCTTTAAAATAAAATAATAAGCATGATCAACAGAGATCCCTGGCTTAGGATGCATGTGACTTTTCAACATAAACCTTAATCCTTGGCACCGAAGCATTCACATGATTATTTAATACATATTTAAAATACCAGGAAAAGTACATGACTTTGTAAGATCACTGATTTACTATTTTCCTCTCATGTAAAAGTAAAACTCCAGCACTTTTACAGGCAGCTGCTTTGCCTAATCTGGAACACTGTTCTTTGTTGGATAGGGAATGAATTACATAATCTGTGATTTATTTTCTACCAAAATAATTTTTCTTTTGATCCAATGCCTATGCTTTAAGTACACGTTAAACTGGAGAGTGCAAACTAGCTCAGAGCTTTCCTAAAGAACCAGCCATAAAATAATGGTCATGTGAAGACCCAATATTTAACATGATGGTTTGCATTAGCACACGAATCAAGTTAGTACTTTTTTACATGTTTTGTGACCTTCTGTTCACAGATCCAAGTACTTGAAAGAGTCTTAGTGAAGATGAAAGGAGGTGCCAGTCACATAGTGATGGACCTTTCTGTGCATACCGTTTCAAAATGCAGAGATGCAGTAGATAAACAGAGAAAGGAGAATTCCCCTAGATTTGCCTTATTTGGTAGGCATATTTAAATACACACTGGGGATTCAGGAGCCTGGGGAAGACTTGGCTAGAAATAACAGACAAAGCATTAGCATTAAAGGTAGATAAAACTTCTCCTTTATTTTTAATAGAGCTTCTGGTTCACTGAGACTCATGTGGACCTTCAATGCTGTCACATAGCCCTCCAGTTAAACATGTAAAAATACATTTTTTTGTCTGGCTTCTATGTTTATGGAGTCAGTCAGCAGCTTTCTCTGCACTTATTTTTAAAGTTCAATTTAACCATGTTTATTACTTTGCTTCTCTGTTCTCAAAACTGCCTTTCCTGTGGTAACATCAAGAGCCTCAGTTTCATTAAAAAAAAACCCAAACCAACAACAAAATAACCAGTAAACTATTAGCAGAGGTAATATTAGCTTGAAAATCATAGAATCATAGAATCATGTAATCACTGGCAATGTAAGGATGAGAAGATAAAATTAAAGGGGTTTGAATTACTGTAGTTTTGGAGTATATTAGTGTTTCATGTGTTTGGGGTGGATGCCAGTGAATTGGTGACGCCTAATTAAACATTTCTGAGGTGCAGAATTCCTGTGCAATGGCATGCAACACATGCTAGATCCCCACTTCAGGAAATGACCCTTCCTCTATGGTGGCATCACATCTGTAGTTAACTTCTTCTGTCTCTGTACTACATAAAAGGCAGCTAGCTGTGTTAAAACATCCGGGTGGAGAACAATATTACAGTTTCCTCCAACAACATGTTGTCTCAGAAGTAATTTAAAATGGTTTTTAAAAATTCCAGTAGACACAACAAAACAATAAGGTGATAAAAAAATCATCAAAAGCAAACTAGGAAATTAAGCTTTTAGAAAAAAAGGTAGATATGAATGAATACTGTCTATGCACTAGGTTTTTTGTGTGCAAAGAGAAGGAAAATATTCTGTAGGGGGATATGGTGGAGCTATGCAGAGGCTTTGTCAAGTTACCCCTAGTGTTACCTGCTGTTAGTAGTAGAAAGTGGCAGCTCTGTGTCCAGCAATTGATGTGTTATGTGCTTTGTCTTCATTGCTTCTATTGATAATAAAAGTTTATCAGAAAATTTCTGTTACAATAGATTAAGTTTAGCCTCACCACATCCAAAATACATTTTGATGGTCTCTGTCTATCCACAATTTTGTATAAAGTACTCTTCTTTCTCCTGTGCTGATGTTGCAGCATTCAGAGATATTTCAACAGCAGATCACTACAGTCAAGAGACCAGTAAATAACACAGGCAGGAAATCTTTCCTCAGACTCATTTCAACAGAACCTGGATTTTATACTGGATATACTGGAAGAGAGGGATGTCATCTAGAGGGACCTGCACAAATTTGAGGAGTGGGACCATGCAAACCTCATGAGGTTCAACAAGGTAAAGTGCAAGGTCCTGCACCCGAGTAGGGACAACCCTCGATAACCCTGGGTTGGGACAACCAATCAATACAGGCTGGGGGATGAAAGGATTGAGAGCTGACCTGCAGAGAAGGACTTGAAGGTACTGATGGAAGTAAAGCTGGATATGAGCCCCTAGTGTGCACTTGCAGCCCAGGAAGCCAACTGTATCCAGGGCTGCATCAAAAGAAGTGTGTCCAGCAGGTCAAGGGAAGTGTTTCTGACCCTCTACTTGACTATGGCGAGACCAGACCTGGAGTACTGTGTCCAGCTCTGGAGCAGTGATGAGGGTGGTGAGACAGTGGAACAGGTTACCCAAATAAGTTGTGGATGCCCCATCATTGGAAGTGTTCAGTCAGGCTGGATGGGGCTTTGAACAACCTGATCTAGTGGAAAATGACATTGCCCATGGCAGTGGGGTGTAACTTTGAAGGTCCCTTTCAACCGCAACCATTCTGTGATTCTATAATGCTAAATATCAAGCAAGTCTGCAAGGGCAAATCTAGTGTTAAGAAAAAAAAATTACTTCCTTTATAACACAGAGATCTAATATGGGTAATAGCTCTGCTGTTAGCTGGTTTACCTTACATAAGCTTCCATACTTAATAAAATATGAATTCCTGAAGTGGCCTCTGCTATCAGGAGACTTAGATGATGGTGTCTTGGAACAGAAAATGGACTTTTTGCAAATGTTATTTTTATTTTTGTCAAAGTATTTGGACCTTTTAGATTATTAGTAGTGTAGGTTTCTTTCACTTTTCCACTGAACTTTATCTCCAAGCCTGCCACAATGTGTAGTTTGTGGCCTCTTGAATTTAATTCAAAACTACTTTCTTCCAGGAAAATTTCATGATAAGGGATCATTTTATTTGTTCTACTCTCTCCCTCCCAAGTTCACAGAGCATTTTTATATATCCATGTGTATAAGCTAGCCTATTAGAAAATTCACACTCTCAAAAGAATCCTGCACAAAACCAAAGGCAAATCTATATACAGAGGAAGCCATCATTGCTGTTGGATCATATTTTTTGACAGCTACCTGATAGTTATATGGGAAAACTCACAAAAAGTTACATGAAACACTGAGTCCTACTCAAGTGAATTCCCTGAAATCATTAGTCCAAGGATTTCCTTAGCACAAGATGCCCAAACATGCCACTTGCAGAGACTGTGAGAGGGAAACCTGAGACAAGGAACAACCTACAGCCAGTAACAGAGTGTACAAGCAAGGAGAAGGGCTTAGTTACCCTACCTGGGCAGAGAAGAGACTCTGCTATGAAACTCTGAAGTGACATACATTGCAAATTGTAAAACTGGTGCTGAACATGAAGATTTTTTTAATGATTCTTTTCTGTATTCCTTGTTCATTGAGAATATTTTTAAACTATTCTTCTGAGTATTTTCAGTTTAAACAGTACTACTTTCTAATAAATGGGGTAATACTGTTCATAATTTTATTTTTTTCTGATTGGAGAACACAGGAAAAAAAATAGAATGTTGTATTTCACCATTTTTTATACAGAAGCTTTTAATGTTGGACAAAAATAAGCTTTTATAAATAGCTTTTATTTCCTTTTTCTAAATATTACATAGAATTACTGTTCCATCATTCATCCACCTTGAGTATCACACTTAATACAAAAATAAATAATGCATGTCTTGGATCTCATTTGTGGAGCTTTCTGTTGCTTGAGGGCTGGATTTCCTGCTATTGTTTGTTACAGGTGACTGTCTATGCTTAATGACCATGCTGAAAATCAGTGTTGTCTGAGGTGGTTTTTGGCCCAGTACACACAGAGCCAGATGTCAGAGCAAGTCCTTCTGTTTGGGTTAACAGTGGGAAAACAGAAAATACTTTTTTTATTTAATGGAAAGACTTTTATTCCTCCACTTTGAAATGGATGCCAGTTTTTTATGTGATTAAGAGCTAATTCCTTAAATGTCTTGGGAGACAGATTACAGTGCTGACTGAGGTGAAAAAGAAAAGCAACGAGCTTTCTGTGTGTTTTAAACTGTAAACAAGTTTAATGCAAGATACTCTGGCCATGGGCTCTTTAGCAAATGACAGGAACAAAATTATCTTCCCTTTTATATCTTGACATGTCTCCTTTCACCTGGTTTGCCACAGGTACCATTCACTTGTGGCGCCCAAATAATTTTGTTCTAGTTTCCACATGTTTGAATGTGACTAGACTGTCCTTTCTGAGTCTTCACTTTGAAAATGGCATAGTAAAAAGTAGTTTGCCTTACTTGTGGATGGACAAACTCAGATCAGAACAACTTGAGATGACAGAACAACAAATGCTGTACTGATGATAGGGGAGAGGACACGTTATCTTTCAAATAAAATCAAATGAACATCACTTCCCAAGTTCTTTGACTAGCAGTTACCAGTGATGACTTATTACATTTTTGGATATTCACCAACATAGATACTGTAGTTTGGTTATACCAGCTGTGGAGTGGACACGAGCCCCAGTGGAAATAAATTCTGATAACATACATGGAATCCGTTTTGCAAAGAGAAGTGTGCAACCTGACCTCTGTGTAAGCTTGAATTGTCTCCAGCCGATGGAAATAGCTTGTACTTACTTCAGAATCTCTCTCAGACACAACAGTGAATCCGAAAGGAGCAACTCAGTCAGTTTTGCTTCTTTTTCTCCATTACTATTTAGCTGCTATACAGCAGTAAATCTACATTCTTAAAGTCATATAATACTCCATCTCCTTGTAATATAAGCTCCTTGGAGCAGAAACTGTTCTTTGTGTTAATAGCAGCTAACACAGAAGGTGCTAGTCCTGGATTCATTGTATCCTTGCAGCTGGATTACAAATATCATTTACTTTTGTCCAGAAGATCTGATAAGAAATGGTTCTGCTTTCGTATTGCAAGCAAACAAGATAACCCTGTCAGATAAAGCACCCTTTTCAGGAGAGTTCTTTGTTTCAATTAATGTTGTAGGTTGTAACAGTTAACAATAAATCCCACTGAGCATTTTACTTTTCCACGGATTCTTACTGACTTTACTTTTATCAGATCCTGTTGCTTTTTGTAAGACCAAAGACAAGGTAGATGTCCTACAGAAGCATCATAAGGAAAGGCCAACGATGTGTGGTGATGTACATTTGCTGTGCCTTCAGATTTCCCTCCTCCTCATAAATCACTGCAGAGGAGTCAATCACTAATCATTGCGTTTTAAGCTAACAGATTGTTTGGGTTAACTAAGGGAAAGCAAATTTACCTCTTCCTACTATTTAGATGCTAAAGGCGATTCCTGTTTGGTTGTTTTTTGGTTTTTTTTTTTTTTGTATTTTGGCCATGTTCTTTCTTCCTCACATCTTGAGAGACTTCTCACAAACTTGCAAGATTAAAAAATGTTATAGCCTATGAATGGGTTTGTAAGCACATCAACCCTGTGCGTGTGTGTTTGTGTGTTATGAAAAGGATGTACATGGAAAGGCATGTAAATTACAAAGGATAGCATTGTGTTTATAAGTTATTTCCTTTAAGGAGTACTTCTATTCAAATCCAGATGGTGCTTGGAGAATTTTCTGCTGCTGAAAAAAGAGTTCCCTTCCTCTTGGCTGTGGTACATCCTTGCACCACACCTGTGAGTGACACTGGTAACATTTCCATTGTCTGGTTTTAGATCTGAATGTTCCACTGTGTTATCACAGTGTGGATGCTCAGCTCAAGTCCCTGAGGTGATGTTCCCCTTTTCTGTGGGACATGAGCAGTGTGCTGTTGTTGAACTCCAGCATCCTTTCCATGTAACACCCTTCCCCCATCTTCTGAAAGTACTCTCTGCAGACTTACCAAAAGAAGGGGAAGAAAAAGCAAAGACTGCTCAGGACAGAACTGAGTAATTTCCTGATTTAAAAAAAAATAAAAAAAAGCTTGAGAATCTTGTTGCTGTTTTCTGTTGCTACTTTGTGTTACTATTTTGCTGGTAGAAAAACTGCAGTATTTTTAGAAACAAATGAGGAACAAAGTTAGTTTTGCTTCCAACATTCTGAGTGTTTGTCAGATTCATGAGAGTCTCCTGGGAGCCCAAACTAGGTTATGAAAATACAACAAAATATTGTTTCATTTAGTCAAGAAGGACCTTTTAGCTCCCTGCATTCCCAATCATTTTTCCTGACACTACAATTGCAATAAAGATGAAGCTACTTTCGACTTAGGACAGGAAACCAGCTGGAAAGCAGCCATTAGTAATGCCCAGCTGCTTATGCCAAGAAGTGGGACAGGCTGTCAGACCCGTATAAAGAGCAGGAAGCGAGGCAGTAGCATGCATGCAGGAGCAAATGAAGGGACACCAACCCACTTAACAACATATG
Organism: Merops nubicus; assembly: GCF_000691845.1. NCBI lineage: Eukaryota > Metazoa > Chordata > Aves > Coraciiformes > Meropidae > Merops > Merops nubicus. Next base: position 27,266 of record NW_008619610.1, on the reverse strand, counting down.
CCTGTATGAGATCAGGACTGTGCTTTCGTATCTGAGTGGGGGAAACAGGTCACCTTCTCTGCTCATATTGATAGAAGATCTTCAGTCATGTTAACAGAGTTGATCCTGTTTGAAGACCATGGATTGAATTTTCCAGATGGGTATCTTACTGTGTCACTGGCTCACAGTCAGCAATGTAGGAAGGTTTTCATTGCATTACCAGCACACCATCACTCTCCAACAGGATGCTCCTTGGAGGTCTTTCACCAAAGAAAGCTCAGCTGCAGACCTGCTAGCCAAAATAGTGGAGAGCTCTACTAAACCTTCACCTCAGTGAGCTGTTACATGAAATACTGGACAATAACATATATCTCTCAGCAAGCAGCAAAGAAAAGCTGATGCTTCCAAGCTGTATTCATCTCCTAATAAAGCCATTGAAGATAGGTTAGCTAAACTGTTTCCTAAAAGTGCTTATCATTATCCAGGGTCTATACATCAGATGGATATGTCTATGGTGGGTGAGATGGAGATGTTTACATTGCGGTGAGAAGAAGATCAGAAGCCAGGATTCAAGAAAAGAATAGTGCTAAATTCAGCAATTCACTTAGACAGACCCAGATCAAGTAACAGATAAGTTAATACTAATTGTTAAACCAGGGCCTGGCTGAGTCCTGGAAAGAGAGGGAAAGGCATGACTGAGTCACAGAAGGCAGAGCAGGGATGTCTGTTTGGGGTTGCCACCTTCAGTAACCCCACAGAGGTGAGGCTGCAGCAGCTCGGTGCCCAGGTAGGGTCAGCAGTGAGGCTGAGTTTGTCTCCCCAAAAGGCGTGTGTGTGCCCACGCAGGCTGTGCGTACAGCTGTAAGGTGGCCAGCCACACAGACCACCACCGACCAGAACACTCAGCGCCCACGCAAGCACAGACAGGTCCTGCTCTGCTCCATTCCCTGCTGCTCAGGACGAAGGTGCATGCATGCAAAATTAAGTTAAACCAGTTGTTGAAATAGCTGCGGAAAATGAGAACTTAGGAGAAGAGACAGAGGACAGCTATTGTGGACTGTCTGTCTGGTGAAAACAGATGAGTAGACAGTGTGCTGTGAGCAGTGTGGGTTGCCAGGAGGAACAAGCTTGAGCTATAGGCAAAAAGGAGAAAAAATGTACTTTAATCCTCTTGTGTTTTTGGACCACATTATGTAAATGTCATGTATGGGTTTTTATTTGTTTGATGGTTTGGCTTTGTTTTGTTTTGTTTTGTTTTGTTTTTTTTTGGCAAGACAGATTCAAAGACAGTGTTTCCAGCAGAGAAGGATGTTGCAGGCTGCTGGGGGGACCTTGCTGAACCTCTCCCTCCCCAGCCTTCGTGGATGAGACATGCATGTAGTTAGGCAGCAGAAATGACACTTTCAGACTGAGTCTGAGCACCTCCCAGAACCCTGCCTGTAAGAGGTGCAGTAGTGTGGGTGCACTGGGTAGGTTCTCACGCAGAGGAAGCAAAAGGGCTTTGGCTGCTACATGGAACAGTGCACTGCATGGTCAGGGGGTATTGAGCCACTCAGCTGAGCTCCAGCACTGCAGGATTTTTTTTTCAGAATGCCATTTCTAATAGAGTTTATTGCCATCGTCCATGCTATGTATTTTTCAGGAATGACTTATTTCCCTGGTGCCTGGGGATAGCTTCCCGTCTGTCCTCCGGTGTGAGCTCTGCGGGCACCCAGTAGATACCCAGCAGTGTTTGACAACAGAATTGGTGACTATGAATTTATCTGAGCAGCAAGAAATAATCTTGGCCATTTTCTGTAACACTTTAACTATTTTTAAAATATTAATTCTGATAGCACAGCCTTACATCAAAAACATAAATTACGGGGGTTGCGTTTGATACCGGGTATTCATAAATCATATTCAGGATAAAGCTGAGGGATCACAAGGGTCAAGCTTTCTTCTTCAGCTCTTGGCATCTGAGGAGGACTTGAGACCAATCTGTGTGTTTCTGAATGAAGCTCCAGAATCCAGCTCCTGAATCCAGTTCTCACCTGCCACTGTGTCCAGTCTGGAACTTTTCCCCATGGCCTGCTCCACAGCATCAGTGGTGATGGTGACGTATTGCCATCAGGGGGAGTAGGTTCTATACTGGGTTAGCATATATTTGTGTAAATTCAATTTTATGATAATCATTTTCACTAAAGCTATTTTACTCTTCCTTTCTAATCCGTAAGTTTTTCTCTCCTGTTCCCTTTCTCTTCCCCTTCTGGAAGGGAGAGGGCTTAACAGAGAGTGTCTGTTATAAGTCTAGCAGACAGCCCTGACCCTAAACCTTGACACATATTGACACCCTTATGCTGACCACTGAGAGCTGTCAGAGGGATTTCCAAGCTGGTTTCAGATGGAAGAGCTGTTGTTGATGCAGAGTTTGTGAATATCTTCAGTCCAACACATGTTACCAGCCTATGACCACCAACCTTCAAAGGCTCACAGGTATCACATAGGCAGCTTCTGCTTTGGGAATCCAGGGCTGGTGCTATTATATGGATTTCATGGAAGAACTGTGGCTTGAGTACAATTAAAATTAAGTCAAAAAGCACATTCTTTGACTGTTTTCACTGTGAATAATCTGAAACTTGTATCAAAGAACAGTACAGCCATTCTTCACTGACCCTGGAAAAGCTTTAGGAAGATGGCATTTAATCACCATCTGGTCACTCCCTCCAGGAGTGTATCTCAGGAGGTAGTGTCTTCTATGTTATAAGCACTTCAGCATTTCTGAAATGATGACAAATTTAAGATTCTTGAATGTTCTCCATCTGCTGTTTGTGCTCCTGCTGACATTGTCTAGTGCATTTTTCCCTCTTAAATATGTCCCATGCTATTTCAAACTATTTCCTGAGTTAGTTGAAATAATTCAAATCTGAGCCTTGCCCTGTGGTATGCTTGCATTTTCTCTCATCTCTGTACATTCTATAAATAACATCATGGCCATTACTGACAAGATTGAGTAGGACTGGACCAGCACATGTTCACTTGATACATCCCACTTTGACAGTGAATCATTGGCAGTGCAGGTATGGTTTTTGCATCAGTTTGTATCCTGCTTCTGTAACAGCACCTTATTCTAGCCTAAACTTACAGCCTGTTTATGAACACATCCTAGGGCTTACTTTAAAAGCCTTACAGAAGTCAACAGAGGTGACTACTAGTGCTCTTTTTCCATCCACAAGACTTGTCACCCTGTGCAGAATGAAATCAGATTGTTTTGAAATTACTTAAGCGGGTAGGCCCTGAAGCTTTAAAAAAGGGGCAGGAATATAATCTTAATATTATTATTCTTCCTTGACACAAGTTTTCCAAAGTCATTAGCTTAGTCTATAGCGATTGCCTCTTCATTTCACAATGTGCTCTCTGCCCAACTGGAGACAGAGCCAAGATAAACTGTGATGATGCTTCTTGATTGCACCAAAATCCCCAGAAAGAGGAAGTGCCAGGAAGAGCCTGAACGGTGGTTCCTGTGCTCCTGGCCAGTGGCCTCAGATCCTATCTGAAAAATACAGACATTTATGGACTTAACCTTTCATGATTTGACTGCCCTATGTCTTGCTAACTTAAATCAAAACACTTGAGTTAACTGGGTAATTAGGGGCCTTGAATATTATGTCTTACAGTGTCAAATTGCTTTGTAGTCTTATTTTTCCACTGTTCGTAAAAAGAGGAGGTTTGTGAAGGAATTAATATTCCTTTTAAATGGATCTGCCTATACAAATTTGTAAGAGACAGTAAGCTGTATGACTCTGAACACTATATGGTGCAAGATAGAAGAAGTGGCACAACACCATACAAAGCTGTGACCCTCTGCTAGGAGGTTCTCTGTGTAAGGAGGGTAGGGACTCCTCCACTGTCTCACAGATTTTTTTTTATATCAAATATGCAGAACTTACAAGTAAAACACACATATGTGTTTTAGATTTCAAATCTGGAAATTCATCCTAGGATCTGAGAAATAAATGAGATTATTCTTCACATATATCAGCACTGTATAGTTGCTAGATACTTTAAATATCTCTCCTTTCTGGTAATTACATCTACAGATTTCCCAAAGAAATCCTAACCTAGACTTGACACAGGCTGTTCTTTAGCTGGCATGTCCCGCAGCTCCGTTGTAGTTCTCTCCTCCTGTAGCTTTAACCGTGGCAATGTGCTTATAAGCTTGAAGGACAAGATCAGTTCTTGCAGTGTTTTTGACCCCATTGCTGACAGAAGTGCCTTTTCTAAGGGAGTCTTATCCACTTATCTTCTAAGGGAGTGTGTTCACTTGGAAAGCAAATAGAAACCTCTTTTCCTCTCCCTTACACATCTCACAAGTAGTCTGATCGATACTGGTGATCCCATTATAGCAAATAATATGAAAAATACTTTAAAAATACTTTCAATTCATACTCCACTGAGGACTTGAAAACAGATCTAGCTGTAATCCATTCACCCCACCCTTCCTAATCCTCAAATCAATGCATTCCTCATAATTTCAGTTTTTAAAATTTTCATAACATTTGAGGAAAGTATATTTAAATGATGATTTGCTACTTGAAAGGCTAAAAGACCACAGTGTGCTTCAAAATATTGTATGAACAGTGTCTAGCACAGCTTTCTCTCTCTGCAGTGTCTCAGGGGCTGCACTGTTCCCACTGTTGTTTTGCCCTTTAGTCCAAATAACATAATTTTCTTGTGTTTCCCATCAGCAGCACAATGGCCATTAACCAATCACAACGTTTTTCATTGAAATAGCAAGGATATGCTCTAATTGCCTCCCAAACAAAGGCCTTGATTACATTTAAATTCCAGGATTTCTGAAGGTGCTTTCTTCATGGCAGCAGATTATTTGTTTCTATCTGATTACTCCTTCAGCACCAGCATTTCAGTCCTGTGCATCCCAGACATAAACAGAACATCTTTAGCTCAAAAGTAAATTTAGGGAAGGAACAGTATATTAAAAGGCATAGTTGAGCAATTTCTATACAGTACAGTGTTTATCAGCCTAACTTTTTTTTTTTTTTTTGAAAAAATATGTTAAGTGGTGAGGACTTCTTATGAAACAGAATCATTTTAATAAGAGAGCTTAATCCTGCTTCTCAAATCTTTGCCATTTCTAGAACTGCTCGGCCATTTTTGCTGTCTAGTGAAACTGACCCAAGAGGTGACAAGGTTTCTGTGTGAAACAGCAGCAAAGGACACGTGCTGGGCCCCTGGAGGGGTATGAATTCACTTTGCAGGAATACAGTTGCCCCCAAAATGAATTTACATAAAACAGCCCATGAAAATTCCTAAGACACCAGCATGGACAAAGATTCCCTTGCAGGAGAGTCAGAGGCTTCTCTTCTATCTGCTCCACTTCCTGTGGAAAATACCAGGTTGTGGGATTCAGTATCACATGGTCAGCTATACATCACCATGAGATGTTTTCTATCACAGATTGCCAAATTCTGTCCAGTCTGAGGCAATAGCTATGCTACCCAGAGCACAGATGCAGCTTTTACTTGATTTCAGTGCTCCCTGTGGGAGCACCAGGGCTAAGGAGGGCTCCTGTCATGCCAGCTTGTTTCTCCTGACCTAGGAGATGTCAGGCAGGGCAGAAGCAGGCAATGCTGGCAGGTCTGTAGCAACCAGAGGATGAGCACTGCATGCAGGCATGTCCCACTGCCTTGGGAGATGCAGGCAAAACAAGGTGCGACAGAGCCTCACAGTATTCACAGAGTGACCAAAGGGAGAAGAGTGTAAGTGTGGCCCCCTAAAATCAGCCAAGTTTTCATTACCTGGGGTGGACACTTGATCAAGCTGATTGCTTTAAATAGATCTGTCTGCATGCCAGCATCAGGCTACTGATATTTCTAGATTAAGTGCATACCCAAAAAAAGTAAAAAGTTTAGAAAAGAAGAAAAACTAATTTACAGCAAGACATTAAAAGGCCCTTAAGACTACACAATTCATATTCCCCCTAAATTCTCCTGGAGATACCAAGGATTGCTTTATGGACACCAGTATCCCCAAATTCTCCATTTCTGTGCTGATTTGTACCACCTGTCTTATTGTTTTTGCCTTCAGCACTATCAGTTCTGTTGCACTTTTCCTGTTTGGGAAGGTCTCCAGCTCTCATGACATTTTAAAGTGACCTTTGTATAGAGTGAAAGTGCCAAATACTAGGCTTCTAATAACATATCTGCATTCAGTTAGGAAGTTAGAAACCCAGAGCTATAATTATTTTAATTCCAAATCTCTGGAAAAAAATAAATGCAATTAAAATTTCCCTGAGGACAAGAGGACAGAGATGGGTAATGTCACAGAAAAAGAGAAGACAGTAAATAAATAAATGAGGACTAGGTGTGCAGTCCTTTGTCTTTTCTTTTGTTGCTGTTTTCAGATCTGGGAAAATGACGACTTGGTCGAATGTGAATGTTTATTTCCTTTTCACAAGGAAATAAAAAGCTGAAAACTGATACTTTATTGGATAGGAAAAGTTTTCATTTAACCTCAAAGAAACATCTGCAGTTTGCAGCAGGAAAAGTGAAGGAAATGCAGAGCTTGTTTGCAGCAGTAGCTACACCTTTGCCTAGGGCTCAAGGGTGGCAGACTCTGCTTGAAAGGGTCTGGAAGACCACCTCTCCAGAGCTGGGCCAGGGCAAGCAGCTCTGGCAGCCTCCCTGGGACCATGTTGCACTCCAAGGGGAGGGAATGAAGAACCTATAGAGCTAAAACCCAGATTCATAAACTGGTTGCAACCCATAGCATATTCTGAGCTGCAAGACATATGTTCTCATCTCTGTAATAAGAGTCTAGGAGAATAAAATGGAAGCTCACGTACAACAGCAGTTCATGCTCCATGACTGTTCTAATGGAAGCCTGGTGAAAGACCTTCGCTTAAAATATGTGATTACAATCTGTTCGCAAAAGATAATGCAAGGGGCATCGGGCTGCCTCCATTCCTTGTTACTGTCACTGAGGACTTGGAGTCTCAGAAACTCTGGCACTCACAGAGGTGAGTTTTAACGGTGAGGCTAAAGATGGGGGATTTGTGCCTCCATGTGGTTTAGACACCATGATAAATTCTTCCATAAAACTGCTGTTCATAAATCACACAGACTTCTCCCACAGCTCATATTTTCTAGGATTCCTCCTGTTTGCCTTCTGGCAGCTGCCTCCAGCTCATCTGCATCTACATAAAAGTGTACCCAAAGATGGACTGAGCCTCTAGTTTTTCCACTGATGGGTAGGAAAGAAAGGTGACCTTTTCATTTTGCAGTCACATATGATATCCATCTCTTAAATATCTGCTTGGCCAGTTCAGATTCTGATGTTCAGGATCTCTTTTAGACCTGAGAATTTGTGTTCATGACTGCAAAATCAGTAGGCAAGGGTTCACTTCAGCACTGCAGCTCCTAACAAGCCAAAATAAACACACACGTCTCTCACAGTTGTTTTAACCCCACAGAGAAGACAAGGAGAGCCTTGCATGATGGCATGAAGGCAAGGACAAGGGGTGAAATACTCTGCTTCACGTAGTTAGCATGAACATTGTGGTATTCTACACTGGCTAATGGAAACAAAAATTGATAAGCTGCCACAGTACTTTTTGATTAAGCAGATTTCCAGAGTCTACAGTTTATCTGGTTTGTCCTTAGTTAATAGCAAAGTAAATGGAATGGGAAGAATGAATAGCTTGGCTCCTGAGCTGGGCTTGGTAGCAGACTCTATCCAACAAAATTTCTTCCATGTGCTTAACATTAGGCACATGCTAAAATGCTGTGCAAGAAGTAGACTGGGTTGCTGAGCACTTTCCAATTGAAGCCCTCTAGCCTCAAGATACCTGGAGTTCATTCACATCTGCTTCACTCTTTGTTTCACAGGCGAAGAGCTCTTTTGGCAGAGGAACATGGAATATACTCTAGTATTTTTTTTTCTTCAGTAGCTGTACTCTTCCAAATATATATTGGGATAAAAAAAATGGTACTGAAAGAAATGTAAACACTCTGGGATGAGAATGAAAACTATTATGTGGTAAAACCATTAATCTGAAACAATAAATCATACTGAAAGTAAAAAATTCTACTGGTTAAGATGATTTTGTCAATTAGAACTATTCAGCAATAAATCATTTAGAGGAAAGGAATATTGAATTAATGAGATGATAACATTTGCACATATCACAGAAGCAGTGTTAACTCCTTCTCAGAAGCAGATCGGTTGCATTTCACTATTTTTCTCAGAAATAGTCTGACTATTTATACAGAGAGGAACAATAAAAAAGATGGTGCCATCTAAGAAAGAAAACGTAAATCATTTGTGTGGAGACAAATACTCTAATTTATGTGTCTAGAAGCTTTTATTTGATCTCCACAATGCTTTGGATTAGTTACATTATGGCTGTGAAATATCAAATTATGGTGCCATCATTTTCCTAATAAAAGGAAATAAGAAAATAAAGAAGCACAGTTCGTGAGGCTTTGGTCACTGAACTAAGCCAAGTTTTAAGAGCCAGTTCCAGAGCAGCGGGGGAA
>NW_008619610.1:0-18719 GCF_000691845.1 Merops nubicus | reverse complement strand
TAGACTCTAGTGCAGACAACTCCTTTCATGGCACATTCCTAAGGCACAAAGGAAAAGATTAATATAAACCTTCTGCTAATAGCAGGTGTGTCTGCTGCATTAACCAAGTCAGTAAAAAAGGTAAGACAGTAAAAATACAGATGTCATGTTTTACATCTTTACATAACTTTCAGAACAAACAGCAAAATTATTTTTATATTGCAAATGGAGTGGTTTCTATTTTAACATCTTTGGACTTAATTAAGTGGCATATAATGACAAACAGATTGCAAAATTCGGCTCAGCTTCCAGAAACAAATTTACCTTCCTTGGTATTACTGCTGGCTTGACAGAAATATCAGCCCCACCTAGTTTATTATGCCATGACCCACAAATACCTTCAATTTTGCAAAGGGCTTTTTTTGTGGGAGCAGAAGTAGCCTGGGTAGTTCAGCAGTCAGACTTCTGGCCTACAAAACTTTGCACTTATGAGTCACAAAATATTTCTCCTGTCCTTCAGTAGCTCCTTGTGACTCACAGCCACAGGATGTGTGTGACAAAGGTGATGTGACATTAAAAAAACAAATTCTCATCAGTCTGCAAAAGACGAGGCCTCCTCCACAAACCTGTCTGAGGCAAGGGGCAGATGGCAGGATGCTGACGGAACAGGGGCTCTATACTTCTCTTGTTCTAAGACTCTTTAATAATTAGGAAGAAAAAAGAAGTCACAGACATGGAACCATGAGGGGATGTAAAAGCAAAATCACCCTTCCAAACGCAAAAGTGCTTGTAACCACAATGCAGTCAGAACAAGCTAACGCATAAGGACATAATATTGATGATTTCAAACAAGTTGCCAAAATTATTTCTTTAAATCTTCAATGAACAAAGTCTGTACTTTACTCAAGAGTGAAACCTTAATTTTAGTAGTGTCCCTTACAACTAGGGACCTTAAAAAATGTTATCACCTGAGCTTGACCAGCCCATGGCTTCCACACGGCTGCTTCAGAAGAGCAGGTTGAATGTGGGGTGACGTACAGTCAAGCTCCCCTTGCCCCGAGGAAAGACACATCCTCTCCCTGCAGTGGGCATTGCGGGAGCCGTCAGGACTAGTCCCCACTGCAGGGCACCATGCAGGCAGGTGTGGGCACAGAGCTGCTGGATTTCACACAGCAAACTTCAAGCACCTCCTTGGTGTACTCAGCATGCTACACCAAAAAAGCAAACAAAAATGTGTGTATTGATGGGCTTTAGTGGGAATAGATGTGGGACAAGGTGTAAAACCAGTTTTCTAAGGTGGACACGCTTTGTTACAAAGACGAGAAAGAGGAACATCTTTTTTCAATTTCAAAGAAAATGTCCATTCCAGGGACATTAGTACTCAACTAGCAAACTTTTATTGGCATTTCATAGGTTTCTGCTATTTGAAAACCTAATTTCTTTTACGACTAATAATCTTGAGATCAGTAAAGTATGCTGTAAATATACGGCAGCTCTGCCAGTATAATCACTTTAAAGACAATTTGTTGTATGAAACAATATTTAGTTCTTTCTAGATGGTTTCTTTAGTTTGCTTCCCTTTTCCTCCCTTTTAGTTTGTCTCACAAGCCAGAGAGAAAGCCAAAGTTAACAGTCTATTTGGACAGAAGCAGACTGAAGGCTGCATCCTTCTGATCTCTTCAGTGCACAAGAAGCGTGAACTTACCACCACCATTTTCCCATCAACCAGTCTTCTCTTTATCGTGGTCTCTTTGCCGTTCCACTTCTGCACTTGCACCAGTGCCCCTTTCTCCAAGGTTACAACACTCTGCAAAGAGCAATAGAAGTGTTTCAAACTGCAGCCTGAGTTTGGCAGATTAGAGAAGCAATTTACTTTACGTTCTGCAATCTTGGCTAACAGCACACTGAGTAGCATTAGTTTCAGCACCATACTATTTCTTTTTTTTCTGTGCTTTCTTTGAATAGTTTGGAAAACTCATGGTGCCCTGAGGGAGTAGGAAAAAATCCTCCTGGTGCTCTTCTAGGAAATGTCCAGGCAGTGGACATCAAGCCCTCTTACCTTGACCTTACGGTCATCTGCTGTTGTTTCATCAAACTGCTGGCCCAATTTGAAAGAGATCGCTGTATTTTTGAAGGTGCTTTCCGTTCTGATGGTCACTATGTCCCCTTTCATACTGATGATCACATCAGGCTTTGCCAGGCCACCTAGTTTCCGGGTGGCTAAGCCCACTCCTGGAAATCAAAAACAAAATTATCGTTAAATTCTAGCAAGCAAGCAACTCAGAATCCTTTCACGGAATCTTCAGTAGAGGAATAAGAAATAGCTTCTTCTTGAATTCTCTAATGCCTGATTCAGATGAGATTCTAATTCTTTGAATATGGAAGTACTGCACTTGGAGGCTGTGGCAGCTCCAGTTGACAGAGTGTACCTTGAACAAGAAATAAAGATACACATGAGTGTACTCTTGTGTATATTTGTCTAATAGGAATTAGAAGAAGAAAGGCAGATGGTTACAAATCCGCATGAATTTGTGGAGACACAGAATGGGTATAAAAATTCAGAGGAAAGCTCTATTTCTCATAGAAGTTTGCAAAAATACCTTTTTTAAAAAAATTGAAATATCTGTTAATCTGCACTTTTGTTCACCTGCTGTATGGAAGAAACTGGATACTGAAATGCTGGTATGCTGGTGCATGCTGATTAAATCCTAGATTTAGAGATTGGAGATCCTTAGGCTGCTACTAACATTCCTTAAAGACGCTTACATCTAAACCTCAGTGAAAAGTACAAGCACGAAATATAAAAATATTGACGTGTAAGAGCAAAGAGCTGCAGAGAGCTTCAGGGAAAATCCTGTGTCAAAAGTCGTTCATATCACTTGGTGCTTTTCAGTCCAGTTCATTCCCTACAAGTGGTAAGGTGTAGGACAAGTTAGAATGAAGGCCATTGACAATGTACCGCTCTTTTGTAAAAGCAGAAAGGGGAGAGCTGTAAGTATTGCCTCTGCTGATGCTATGCTAAGCTCGGATGAAAAGATCTGTATAAAAGGTTGTAAAGTTACCAGTAAAGTATAACACTATTTTCAGTAATTATTTTATACTAAACAATTCTGTTCAGGTCTTCAGAAAAATACCTGTAGCTGGACTTTCACCCCACATTACTCTGGTTAATTAACTGCAATTCTTTTGTTTTTGAATTTAACATTTCAAATAAAGGGAATCAGTGTCTCAGTGAATCATTTATACAGCAAAAGTAATGCTGTAGCTGATTGTGCACTCCTTAGATAGGAATGAAACCAGCATTAAAAAGAAAAACAATGCCTAATTTATTACATTCCTGGCATTCTTCAGTAACAGATAGATTCATTCATAGGACTTAGCTCTGAATCCAAAGTGTCATGAGACATTAGCTCCATTATACATTGTAAATTATCACAAGTCATGAGTTTAATGGTACAATAAAGAGAAATAAAAAATAAACTTCTGCATCTTCATAGGTTCTTCTCATTACAAACAAAGTAGATCAGGTTAGTTCAGTTCAGTTATACAGAAGTAAATTTATTATTCAGCACCTACTTTTTTGTTTTTCCATTTTAGATGCAAAAGGAAATAAATTATTCTAGAAAAGTAATTAAAGTGCTTTTGTGGCCAGGAAGAAGGGACCATCCATAAGAAAAGCATAAGATGAAGAAAAGACACTCCCAAAGAAAACTTATTTAAAGAGAAAAAAAGAAGAAAGAACATTTCTCACCCAATTCTTTCATATAGTCATCAAAATTTTCACTGGAGATGAGTTTCCAGGTTCCCACAAATCGGTTACACATTGTATAGACTTTGAGAGCCAATGGTCCTGCAGAGAGCAGCAGTGGCCACAGCAGTCCCTGGTGGGAGTTAGGGAGATTGTGTGCCTGACTGAGACCTCACTGGCCTCCTTTTAAAGATGCCCAGTCCCTGTAGCAGTCAGGACGGCCCAATAGGAGAGGCAGTGCCAGGGCAAGACAATGTGCACCTTGTCCAAGGCGGCTGTGTCAGTATGAAGGCTCTGGGTGATGCCTGCCTCAGCTTCCTCCACTGAACAGACCAGCACACAGAGGAGCGTGTGGGGCTGGGGGCGTGACCTTACCACTGCAGCCACAGAGCAGTCAGGGGACACTGCAGGGGGGTCTCAGCACAAGAGCACTGCATCCATTTGAAACCCAGCTCTGACTGTCCTTCCAATGCCATTCTCCTGTGATTACCATATAGACTAGACTAGACTAGACTAGAATAATGGATTTAATTGGAAGAGATCTACAACAGTCATCCAGGCCAACTACCTGATTAGTTCAGGGCTGACCAACAGTTAAAGCATGCTGTTAAGGGCTTTGTCCAAATACCTCTTAAACACTGATAGGCTTGGGGCATCAACCACCTCTCTAGAAAGCCTGTTCCCATGTTTGATCACCCTCTTGGTAAGGAAATGCTTCCTAATGTCCAGTCTAAATCTCCCCTGGAGTAGCTTTGAACTGGAAGGCATGAACAAAGGCTGAGTTATTAAAAGGGCTTATTCTCAGTTCAAATGCACTTGGTGAGAGGTGAGCAGTTTTGCTGGGTTGGGAAGAGGGCACATACTGCTCTCTTTTTGCTGTACTGCACCTGGATAGTTGGTCTGTTGTAGAGTTAAGGGCAGATTTAAGCCAGCACAATCATAGAAGACATTGATTTTAAATATGTCTTAGTATTGTAATTTTTCTTCGTTATTCCTCCATTTTCCCTGCTCTCCTGAAGAGACTCCACAACTTTCCTGAGGTCTTGTCCCACTTGTACTGGGGAGCCAACATTATACGTGTGGCATATTCAGTGCTGAGAAGAGGGGAAGCATTGTCTTCCTCAGCCTGCAATACTCCTCCTAATGCAGCCCAAGACATCCACCACCTTCTTTGATACAAGGGCACATTGCTCCCTCATGTTCACCCTGGTATCCACCAGGACCCCTGGGGCCTCTTCTGCAAAGCTGAGTTAGAAAGTTTGTGCAGTCAAAGCATGATCATTCAAATTTTAATTTTTTTTTTCTTTTTTAAATATACATTCGGAACTATTGTCTGGTGGTTAGTAAAAACCAGACATAAAGAACAAATCCATAAATCATATGTATATTTGACAGGCAGGAACTTAAAGCATTCTAATTCAAAACACCTCATACTGTGAAACTATTTAGTGTAAGAGCGCATCAGCTGTAATTTTGTTCTTCCTGTTTCTAAACCATCTTCCTGGAGAAAACTATTGGATGTTACATGAAAGGCTTAGATGGCTTTTTCTTGCTTATGTGACCAATAGCTGCCTCTGCACCTTTTTTGCGTGATTATGTTTTCTGGGTTATGGCCACTTAGGGGGACTTTTCAGATCTACACTGTAAGAATGCAGGGGCATTGGGATTATAGGTTGTGGCACCAAATTCCTTGCATTTAAGGGAGAAAGAGTGAGATAGATCTGGTACTAGGCTGAGGAGGGTAAGGTTTGGGTCTTGTCTTGAAAGCTGTCATATGCAAGAAGGGGAATATGCTTAAACAGGAAAATAACACAACTTGATCAGTGAAAACATTGTAGACTTTGGATTGACCTGTGATTGTGGGGAAATAACGATGTCTTAAGTTACAGTTTTTGGTTTTATACGTTGTATATGATTTTTCTATCCCATCAGTCATAAAATGCTCAAGGGAAAGTTGAGCAGAACTTCCCATTACTACTCAGGTCTAATTACAGTACAGTGTAGGGAGGGAAAGTCTAGGGTGACTGAAAAGGAAAACAAAGTAAGGAAGAGCTCTTTCTCCCCCACAGTAGGAAGCAGATACTGTATCTGTAATATGTTAATAAATGTCAGTCTTCTAAGGTGTTGTCCACACAAAGTTCTTCTACAGCAGAGATGCATTATAGTACATTTTGTGTAAAGAATACTTAGCTCTTTTATCCAGTCTCAGGAAATGAGAAAGCTCCTCCTAAATGAAACTATCCATTGTTTCTCATGGAATAATACGAAAATATTCTACCGTGGCTCCTCAGGCATTCTTTGTCCTTTCATTTAATTGTCTTACCCACATAAAGGCACTTTAAAAAGACAAGGCTAGTGCCTTTGGGAAATAAAAGCTGATTGGGACATTGTAAAATCAGGTCCAAAGAAATTAAAGAAGAGTGAATTAAACAGAATAGAACAGTTACACTGCAGTACCAGTAACCTTAAGCACGAAAGTGACAGAGAATTATTTATACAGACAAAACCCCAGTCTTAAGCAGTCTCAAACAATGTTGACATTGCTACCATCTATCTCTTTGTCATTAAGAAAAATCAGCACTTTCATTTGAAGGTTTTCTAGTCAAGCAGGGAACTATATCTTCAGCAGAAATAATATTGGTGGAAACAAATCTTTTCTCCAAGTTTAAAGGTAAAAAGTGTGTCAAGGATTGTGAGTGTATGCGATAAGAGGGAGCTTTGATTGCCTTTTTTTTTGCTTATGGTTGGAGTAAAACAGGATTTGAAATCAGTATACTTGGAAGTCATGAAGCAGCACTAGAAATAAAGGTAAAATTTGACAAAAATATTGAGCTAAAAATGTAAAGAGACTATTTAAAGAAATGTGGAAACTAAATTTATGTCAATTTCTTGAAAGGAAATATGATCAGGGCAAATCCAGTGTTGAATAAAAGTCTAAATTAAATTCCTAGAAGGGTAATGAAGAAAACAGAAATAAAGCCAAAAACAGAGACTAAATGCTTGCCTTGCTGTGAGGACACCAAGGATATTTTAACGCTGACTCTATGGAGCTGAGGGATCCACTCTGAACACAAGGCCAGCAGCCTGCCTCTTGCCAAAAGCTACACTGAAGGGTGCAAAATAGCCTTTTGTCCCCTTATCTGGGACATTCCATGAGACCGGACCAAGAATGCTGGGGCTGAGGCAATGGGTGGCAGCTCAGGGCAGGCTGCAGAGCTGGGCTCTTCATTAGCCTGGATGCAAAAGTACTCTGAGTTCCTTCCAGTGGAAACAAAACATTAAAAGAAAACCAGAAAAATAACAGAAAGGTCAAAGCTCAGAATAACGCTTGCTTCCTCTTTCTCCTGAGCTGCTAAAAATCTGTGGGTGTAAGTTGCCTTCCCTCTTGTCATCCAAGAAACCTGTAAAGGAGTCGTGAGCAAATATGCAAACAGGTGAAGATCTCCTCTCAGCATTCAAGCATGCCTGCTGTGACAAGCATGTCACCCGCGGGGTTTGGAGGGGCTTGGTGAGATCCTCCTTTTTCAGAGAGGAGTACTGTGAGATGGTTTCTGATTCTTTGAGAAGAGTTCAGCACACTAGAAAAGAGAAGGGGACCTATGCGGGTCTGCAGGCAAGGACAAGACACTGATCCGCCTTTAGCCCTTGGAAAAGTGTCCTGTCACCTCCATCCAGATCTAAGAGCACACACCTTTGTTTGCCAGAGACAAATTATCTCCAATTATTCAAGAAATCACTAAGCTACTGTCTTTTTTTAGAGAATAATTTTTGGCCTTCTTCAGAGCATAAATTTCAGACATGTTTATATTCCAAGAATGTGGACTATTAGGGTTACTAAGAGATATTATAAAATAAAAGATGTTTTATAAGCCTGAGAGCACTTTTTAAGCTATGACTTGTAATTCAAGGCTTTTTTGTGTAATCTAAGGCAACAACAGACGTTAAGAAAAGGAACATTAACAAAACAATCCCATCTGAGAGCTACAGCAATTCTAATTTCAGACATCAAGTGGAAGAGGACAAGATTAAGACACTTCAGATGATCCCCAGTTTTAAAATTGGTGATATTTGTGTGAGGAGGAGGTGCCTGGTTCCCTGCTGTCCTGCTTTCAGTGGGGATAGAGTTATTTTTTTTCCTATTAGCCAGAACAGGTCTGTGTTTTGGATTTAGTGTGGGAATTACATTGTAACATGCTGACACTTTAGTTGTTGCTAAGTGGCACTTATCCTAAGTTAAGAATTTTTCAGTTTCTCATGCTCTACAAGCAAGCAGGGGCACGAGAGGCTGGGAGGGAGCACGGCCAGGACAGCAGACCTGAACTAGCCCAAGGGATGTTCCAAACCACAGAACGCCATGCTCAGTATATAAACTGGGGGGAGTTGGCTGGGAGGGGCAGATCACTGCTCAGGGACTGGCTGGACATCAGTCAGTGGGAAGTAAGTTTTATAGCAAATACATAGCATTGTGCATCGCTTGGGTTTTAATTATCTCTTTTTTGTTATATTCCTTTTCATTACTATTATTATGATTTTTTAACTATTATTATTATATTTTCATTTCATTCTTAAACTGTTCTTATCACAACTCGTTAAACTTACTCTTTTTCTTTTTTTCTGGTCTCCTCCCCATCCCCCTGGGAGTGGAGAGGAGTGAGTGAGTGGCTGCATGGTGCTTAGCTGCCAGCTGGGGTTAAACCACAACACTTGCTCACACTGGAAGCCAACGCCGAGCATCCACAGTAATTGCCTTCCTCCCTGCCCCAGGAGCAATGTCCTTCGTTCAAAGCCAAGGAAAGCAGCCCCGTTATTACCCTTGCTGTGCACAGACTCCTTGCAGTGGGTAGCCCACATGCAATGCTCACCAGAGGATGTTTTTCTCTCCATGACTACATCTCTTACTGTCACACAGGTGCCACTCATTGGATTGTCTGTGATCCTCTTTCCACAGTGATATGGGTCACGCTTCTGGGGAGTGGTGCTAGCTCTCACGGGATGCTTTCCTGCACAGCACCCCTTCCTGTGTTGTGTCCCTCCCAGATCCCTTTCTGATAAACTCCAGCACAAGCACGGGCTGTAGAAAGCATAACATTTTATTGAATAGCCACAACAAATTTGACTAGCTGAGTGTAACTTTTTTAGGATATATCTATAAAAAGTACAGTTCTCTTAAAATGGATTTGTGGAGGTTTTTTTCTTCGATTAAGTTGTTTTTCTGCAGCTTTAATCGTTAGTCCTGTGTGAAGGTGGCTTCTTCATGCTTTTTCATAAACTCTTTTGCAGGCAACATTATTCATGGTGCATTCCTGGAAAGAGAAACAAATTTGATCAGCTTTTAACTCTCACTAAATGCTTGTTAGTCAGAAGGTAAAGAATTGCTTATCTGCTGGGGACCCGTGTAAGAAAAAAATTGCATTTCTCCTCCTTTAAACTCAATTACCGAAACAGTGAAACTCAAGTTTGAGAGCTTCAGAATCAGAAGTCTGAAATAAAAGCATAGGACTGAAAGAAGATCAGAGGACTTCTCCAGTGATCCCCAGGAGCTTTCTAATCCCCTCTGAAAAACCTCCAAAGAAACCTCCTAGGACTTCTTTGGAGGGTGATTGGACTCGGTAGCTTGGTGTTAGCCTTTTTTCCATTCACCTTCTGCAGCTGTGGCTTGTCTCGTTCACACACATACCCACACATACACATACAGAGTCCTACACAGCTTTCAGACTTGCAGCTGCTGGTGTCAGCCTCCGCATCTTAGGCTCTGTACTCATCTATTTTTGTGTTAGATCAAGCTCTGGTTTGTTCAGTCTTTCCTAATAAAGTTGTTACTGAAAATTATTTCTATTTGTTTTCCTTTGGTCTCTATCCAAAGAAAATTAAATATTAAATTTATGGACACGTATTTTTCTCCAGGGAAAGGCAGAACTTCAGGAATTTCATGTATTGTTTTGTAGCATGTAAGAATCTCAGCACTCTTTTATGAACAGAGTTTTAGTCCCCTCCCAGATTCTTCAAAATGTCTTTCCTAAAACTGGAGAGCAGTGCTAGGAAGCCCTAAACTGTAGGTGGGCCTTGTTGGCACCAAGTCCAAGACAATACTCTCTGAGCAGATAAAACCAACTAACAGAGCTTGAATACGGGTTTCTTTTTTTGCTTTAACATTGTATTATTGACACAATTGTTGGTGATTCATAGGACAGTTCCCACAGAGGGCTATTGAGTCTCTACTGGAGATGAACAGGCACATTTTGCATCAGCACAGAGCACACACACCTAACATGAACTTGGCTAATACTTCCTCTATATGGTCCAGGACCTAAAGTTTCTAATATATAAAAATTTCCCCCACAGGGATGCTGGTTTTTTTTCCTCTCAACTCTTTCCTAACTATGTCTTGCTATGAATGGAGAGCAGGTGTCTCCATACCATTCTATTAATTTAGCAGCATTTCAGTTTTAGTACATACTCCAGACTCATTCAGAGAGACTTCTTGCCAAGTGCACAGTCCTTTCAGATGGAAACACTCCCCATGTTTGAATCCCATGTGATACGTGTCAGACATGAATTATGCACAATGAGTTCAGTGATGAAGTAGCAAAAATGAACTCACCACCACCAGGTTCCCATCCACCACTTTCCTCTTTATGATAGTCTCCTTCCCGTCCCACTTCTGCACCTGGATCAGCATGCCGTTGTCTAAGGTTACAACATTCTGCCAAAGGAAAAAGACACAAACGCAGCTGTTTCAGCAGGGTGCTCTGGGTTGAGGAGAAGACTGTCTCCATGTCCAAACAGCACTGAAGCATCAGGCATCCATAGCACTCTTACCTTTGAAGGCAGCATGTCTACACTGGATGTCAAAATCACAACTCCATCCTCCTGCTCCTACCTCCCTGTTGAGAGGTGACTTTGGAAAGTGACAGTTTTGCACTCACCTTTGTTTTTCTGTCATCTGCTGTGGTCTCGTCAAACTCTTCACCCAGCTTGAAAGAGACCTCTGTATTTTTGAAGGTACTTTCTGTTTTGATGGTTATCACATCACCATTGATGCTGATAGTTACATTGGGCTTGGCCACACCAGCCATTTTCCTGGTAGCAAATCCCACACCTGTAAATAAGACAGGTCACTATGAAATTTGTACTTTTACTCAACATCTTTCTCTTATTTGTTGGGGGAAAAAAAACCAAACAACTTTAGTGCCGATTTCCCTATTTATTTCCGAATTTTTAATTAACTCTATGTTGCAGAGATTCCTTCGTATTTGTTTCACCAGCTTGGTATTGTTATAGACCAAGCCAGGTGGGATGACATAAGGAAATTCTCTGCTCTGTCATTGTCAGAACAGTAGAAGCAGTATTTTGAAGACTGAGATAAGATTTTAATACCTGTTATTTGCACATATACTTGTTTGAAATAACTGTGTTCATTTGTACACTAACTTCTATGCTAACAGTATCTGAAAATAAAGAAGTAGAAATATATGAGAGTTTCTAAGCCACAAAAACAAACACGAAAAAAAAAAAAACCAAACACTTTTTATGTTTATCAGTGGCTAGGCTAAATAAAAGGAAATGATTAAGAAATAGCTGGCAATGGTTACGTCCTGAGTAAAATCTAGGGTAAAGATTAGGAGTATAAGAGTCTCACTGAAAGCTGTCTGAATGCTGTCTAAGTGTCAGTGACTATTTTACCCCTAATCTCCAAATAAATCCCCATTTTTTTAACATGTACTGATCCAACCAGCACAAGTCACCCCATACTTCCTCCACTCTAAAAGAATGTAGAAACCTTTTGAAGCCCAATTACAATTCTAAGCAAGAAGCCTACACCTTTAGAGAAGAGTGCTAGTCCTCAAACCTTTTACAAGTATCTGCATGAATCCATGCAATTTTCTTTGTTAATATTTACTGGAGGCAGCTACAGGGCTTCATTCACTGTCGTAGCTGTGACAATTAATCATTCTCATACTCTAGTAGCAATGCAAAGAAGTTTAGGTGTGTTGCTTTTAGACATAGAGAAGCTTGCTGCATTCTAACATTACACTGCTTTGTATGTCCAAGGATAAAAGCTAAACCACACAAAATACTGCGGTGACGTGGGTTACTTCCATTCATGACACTATAAGCAGACATGCATAGACTTGGCTTACCTGAAGCTATTTCTCTGAATTAAGGTTTTTCTACATTATAGGAAGCTGACACCACTAATTCAAAGAGACACGTTCTGCAGTTTAAAACCATCTGATCAAAATAGTTGGACTAAAATCCCCTTGGTAAACAACATAGCCAGAAAAAGCAAATAAGGAATAAAGTTCAAAATTAACATTCCTTCCCAGTCCCAGAAACAACTCCTAATAACAATTCTTACCCAGCTCTTTCATATAGTCGTCAAAGTTTTCGCTAGAAAGGAGCTTCCAGGTGCCCACAAATTGGTCACACATTTTGCCAGGCACGGGATCAAGCAGAAATGCAGGACAGGAGGATAGTATGAGCTTCAGGACATCAGTAGTTACCTTTAAAAAGGAGCCTTGGCCACATGATGCTCTAGGATGACCAATGAAGAGGGAGTCCCAGTGCCCAGTGGTTTCCTTCCTCCCCTACCCCTCCTTTGCCAGTAGGTCATAGTGTTACTATTCATATGCCCTTACTAGCACAAAGATCACAGTCTTGGTTTTATTTATTTTTTTTTTTATTTTTCTCATTAAAGAACACTCCATCTTAAAGGCAAATGATTAAATCATATTGTCTTTCAGAAGAAAAAGGTAGGCTCAACCCATGGAGGGTTATGTTCTCTCCTGTACTCTTTTCTTTCATTTCAGTCTGCCATATCAAATGAACACAGCTAAATTCCTACACTGTAAGATCTGAAAGGCTCATTGGAACAATTTAGTTTGCTTTCTTCACCCCTGTGGTCAGATGTTTTCTCCAAAGAGGCACAGAATTACAAGGAAAGTAGATTTATGCTGAAAGAGAGAGGGCTGGTGGCTGTAGAAGGGTAAGGCAATAAAATAGCTCTCTTCATTGGGATCCTTCCCATTGCACTTCCTTCATTAATGGACCAGGAGGTCTGTATTCTGCTTTGAAGTGATGGAGAGGGGATAGAGGGCTCTGTGAAAATGAAAGTAACAATATAGATGATTTATCTCCCTTTTGCCCTTGTGCTTTGTGAAAATATATGTCCCAGTGACTGCCATTGTGAGTGGTTATGACATAAAGCTAGGCTCTGATATCAACCCACCAAAGGTCCTTGGGCACTTCATTTGTGTCATTCAGGCAGTAACCTGCTTGAGGCAAGGTGTGTACAGGCCTGCCATAATGAGGTCCACCTTGACTGATCCCCTAAGCCCTGTCATAGCTCAGATCACAAAAAAAAAAAAAAGCTGTATCAGAAAGCAGTGAAGCAATTTCTCTGACTTTCCTTTTGGCTGTAAAATGCTACTCCAATGGCAAAAAGCAGCTAAGAAGTGCAGACTCCAGACCCTGCAATTCTTTTTAGGTGGGTTTCCTGGAAATGCTCTGTTAGGCATCAAATATGCTGGTCCACATACCTTTGTACTTGTTGACTTTGTAAGTAACGATGCTTTAGAAATATTATTTATATAGGATTGTAACATCATAGGGAAATTCAGAAGGGAAGAAGACCAGGAAATGTCCAGCACAACCTCCTACTCAGGCAGGGCCACCTCTGAGATCAGACTGGGCTGCTCAGGACTGTGCCCTGTTGGGGTGTGGAAACCTCCAAGATGGATCCAGCAGTCTCCCTGGACGACCCGCATCCCTGCCAAGATGCCCCCTTAAGGGGTAAAGGTTGTCCTTTCTCCTGTCTGAATCTCTCTTCTTTCAGCTTTTACCCTGAGTCTCTTGTCCTGCTGCCATTCACTGCTGTGGAAAGGCTGGCTCCAACTCCTTGGTCACCTCCCCGTAGGTGTTGGGTGCTGCTGTAAGCGATCCCAAAGCGATCCCATCTTTTAACCAGGATGAACCACATCAATTTCAAAGCCTCTCCTCACACTGCAAGTTCTCCAGCCTCCTGAGCATCCTGGGGCCTCTCTGCTGAACTCCCTGCAAAACTGGATGTACTACTCTGGATAGAGCCTAAATGAGTACGGAGGAAAGGGGAACAATCACTTCCATCAGCCTCTTGGCTGTGGTCCTTTTCATACAGCCCAGGATGCTTTTGGCCTTTTTGCTACCAAGGCCCAGCTCACTGCCCACCAGGACACTGAGGGCATTTTCTGTGAAGTTTGTTCCTAGCTAGGCTCTCCCCTGCTTGTACTGCTGTGAGGGCTGAGTAAGTTTTTACATGTACAATTAGCTATGCTTTTGTGCCTTTAAGACAGCAGACTGTGGGAAAAATTACTCTTTTTTAACTTTTTTTTTCTTTTTCCTTCTAGAATGGCTAATCTTAGGTTTGGTGTATTCTTTTTTTTGAGTTTTTGCATATTTACTGGCTTCGGGCTAATCCTGAAGTAAACCAAATAATATTCTAAAAATTGAAGTCGCTGAAGCCTTTCCAGATTGGTTTTCTCAGAGTGTCACATGCTCAGGTCCTCTTTAAAAGGAAACTCTGAGAGGCCCTCAAGTTTATGTCATTATCTTGGCATTTTTTACTCAGGATTATTGGCCTGAGAAACATTACACCACATGTGAGCAGTCTGTAGGAACTTGAAAACTCAAACCCAGTAATTATATAGTGACTACCTGAAAGTATCAGGCGAGGATTGCTGCAGTGCCCCAGATAGAAAGGATGTGACCTGGCTGAACTCAGCTCCTGCATTTACTTTCCTTGCCTTTTAGGAACTACTCTGTGTGTGGCTTACTACAATTAGCATTCACTTCTTTGGAGGGGAAATAAGGCTTTTATATCCAAAACTGTAGCCCGGGTAAAGGCATTGGCCTTCCTTTGGTGTGAACAGCTGTCTGTTAGGTGTGTGCTGGAAGAGTTTTTTGGGAGACAGGTGAAGCACCCGTTCCATGCAAATCAGTTTGGAGCAGACAAGTGCACCCTCCCTAAGCACTCAATTGCACCTATTTAAAGTGAATCTGAGTTATTTGTAGATGTCGTGCAAACATGATGACTCAAAGACGCCAGAAGAAAGCCAGCTTGTGGGCTGACCTGCTTGTTTACTTCAAAGCAAGCAGCTATCTAGGAGCAGGAGCACGGCTTTCACTTGGGGAGTATCCTACCCATTGTCTCCTTTACCTCAGGAGCGACTTCCTGTGACAAGAGAGAAACTGGTGGAATTATCAACACTTAAATCAAATCCTGCCTGCTCTCTGGGGCAAAGACTTCAAGTCACACAGCCCTGCTGATACGGATTGGCATAATGGTCATGAAGAAAGCAGTGGGGTTTCTGAGCCTGGAAGCTTAGGCAAGCCTAGGATTTGTGTCCCTTGGAGAAGTGTCTTGCCAGCAACAGCTGGGCAATCTAGTTTAAGAGCCCCGTAGTCACCAGTACTGATGGGATTTAGTACCATCAAAACTAAGGGCATCTTCAAAAGTATAGAAACCTTCAAAATAAGAGAGAATTTTGAAGAAACCACAACAGATAAGAAGTAAACCAAGGAAGGGAAGCTGGTGAGTGTCCAGCACCATGAGAAAATACTGGCAAGGTAAATTTGTCACAGAGAGAAAACCTGTCTTTTAATCCTCATATGAACTGAAGTAGCAGAAGTCTGCAAACAGCAACACACTGTCTGCAACATGGTTTTGGGATGCTGTGACCTCTGAGGATGGTTCATGATACAGGAGATGCAGAAGTGGAATAGCAAAGCAGCAGCTGTGCAGGGGACTTTGGTGGGTGGGAAGGTGGTGATGGCAGGCTAACTCTTTCTCTGTGAGCCAGACTAAGGGTGGAGGATCTACTTGAGCTAAACAGCTTTTTACAAAAATGAGCACAATAGTAACCTCCCTTTGGCTTTTTAGGGCATGCAGGAGGAATGATGCTGCTTCCACTGGAATATATGAGAAAGAGGATGCTTATTCCTGTGGTCAATACCTGTCACTCAGGACAGCTTTTAGCTCAGGACTGTGCCAAACTTTCCTGGTAGTTTAGACATGTATGGATTTGTCAAAGTAAACATACAGCTTACTCTCACATGTGAAAACATGTATTAACAAATCACTGTTACAGCTATTAGCAACACTCTGCTTAAATAAAGGCTTCTTTCTCAAGTTCCTCCTTGCCCCAGAATGGTAACAGTGTACAACCCCTTTGACTGCCATAGCTATTGAACTCATGAGTACCAATGAACAGCAGTGGCCTGGGCTTACACAATCGTCTCAATAGTTCTGATTCATTTCGAGTCAAAAGCTGGGATGAAAAGGTAAAGAGTCATCCATACTCAATTCCACCCCTGATGTCATAGCAGGCTATTAGCTTGTTGACAACGACTTCTGTTGAAAACTTTCTTAAAAAAGCCATGGCCTCTATGTGATGTTATTAATGACACAGATGGCAATGTCCTAGTAAGAAAAAAAAAAAAAAAAATACATATTCTTGAAAAAGCTATTAAAAATAGGGATTTTCCCTTAAGCAGGGAAGGAACCATGGCTTTGATGCAAGCTTCCAGTTCAGGCACAGTATTATCTGTTGAGAAGATGGGCTACAGCAGCGCTCATGCAAGGAAGGAGGAACCATGTCATACTCACTGTTTGGTACTGCTGCAGCTTTGACCAAGCAAAAAGTTTTCTTAATACTTGTCTGACTAAATACTGGAGTGGGAATCTGTTTTAATTCACCAGAGTAACTTCAAGAAACATCAGCTAATTCTGGAGAGCAGACAGGAACAGGTAAAAGGATGCCCATCTCTGCTTGTCAGCTGGCTGGTTTAATTTCTGACTCACATTTGAGACAGGTGAATTGCCTTAGACTTCTGTTTAGCCAGGAAAAGGTATAACTAAAGCTTTAGTACTCATGATGTGAGGCACTGTCTTTACAAAATACTGGATTCAGTTGGTTCAAAAGTTCAAAAGGCCAATTTGTTTTGTTTGTTGTTTTTTTTTTTTTTTCTCTCCTGGGGAAGGAGGTGAGCAGGAGACAAGGGCAGGTCCCTTTTTCTATGCTCAGCAGAACAAGCCCCAGCAGCAAACTGATGCTCCCCTACATGTGTTTATGGCTTCAGGCTTCACTCAAGAGTGGGGGCACTATTGCAAATCGCCGTGTTGCAGAAGGAGCCGAATTTTGCCAGAAGAAACAAACCTGTTGTTTTCCTGAGTGGCTACTGGCACCACTCTACCCAGTCATATTGCTGAGCTGTGACATTTGGAGACAACAGGCCATTGAGACCTAGCTCTTGGTTTTAACTTTTACTGACTGTGGGTTCTTGTGTTTCCTGCCGGACTTTAGCTCAACCAATGAGTACTCCACATGCTTAAATAGGTTTCGAGTATCTGAAAACAGGACTGTGAAAACTGAAAGATCTAAAAGGTGTTTCTGAAACACTAAGCTAAGTTTGTGGCAGTGTCAAGAACAGAAATGAAGTCCTGTAACTCCAAAGCATAGTAAAATCAAGCCCAAAACAAAACATGGTGGTTGACACCATTTACTTGCAATTACAATACACAAGATTACGTTTCTGAAACCACTTTAAAGATGAAGGAGAAAAAGCAGATATGGCTGTAGGGAATGAAGCCTCTGGACTCTTGCCTTCATTGGGTTCTCATGAGAGTAGTATTGATAGCTGAGATTCTGGCTCTTCTCAGCAGATGTCATTGCAATAATGTATGCTTTCAGACACTTGTGCCTCATGCCAGGTAACTGCTATTCCTGACAAAAATACACTGCTCTAAGGCGTACGTGGTCCCTCATTCCTGGAGCATGTCTGTCAATGGTGTGAATCCCATCAAGCAATGCTATGAATTGCAGGGAGTGAGTTAAAAGAAGTGTCAGAAGAGTAGAGGAGGAGTACTTGCAAATCAGTTATCTTTTCATTGCAATGAGAAGCAGTGCAGCTACACCGGCTCCTACAGGCATGCAGGTGATAGGCTTCCAGAACATAATGTGGGCATTTCTGCCTAAGAATTTTCAAAATTTCAGAGCTCTACTTCAGATATGCTGTATTCAGCAAATATCATAGTGAGATTGGTGATAAATCTAACTTACTGACTTCTGAAAGTTTTTATGAGATGTCTTATTTTGCTGGCTATAGCGCAGGCACTGCAGATGT
Organism: Merops nubicus; assembly: GCF_000691845.1. Lineage (NCBI taxonomy): Eukaryota > Metazoa > Chordata > Aves > Coraciiformes > Meropidae > Merops > Merops nubicus. Next base: position 832 of record NW_008619610.1, on the reverse strand, counting down.
TTCATGTTTCTAACTACCTATCAATTTCCCTTGTCTGAAGAAGTTTAAAGTTGTCTAAAGATTCTGATGCTCAAATCTGTCCAGTTTTTTCATGTACTGTACACGTCTTGCATTTAATATCTCTTGATACTCTACAGCTTTTGAAGCATCCAGCTGATGAAAGCAATAAGACCATTGGTTACATCTGCTTTGGGACTGCCCAAACCAACTCCTTGCTGGTTCTGCCTTGATACTGCGGCTCATACAGTGCCCCCTGCACAGAGCCGTGTGGATCTGCATTTAGAAACCTTCCACTCTTTTTATTTTTGTTTGTTTGCTTCTTGCTCGATGTTTTCTAGCAAGCTGAGGAAAAATCTTCAAATAAAGGTGACAGGCTAGTGCATTTTGGTAACATAATATCTTGTAAGTTTAAATGGTTCCTATCACCAGTTCTCCTGGTAACAGTCTGTGACAAAAGAACATTCCCAGAATTTCACTTCTCTTTCTAAGAAAGCTGAAGAACAACATTTCAACAAGACTAGAAAAACCCTGTACAAAAGAACTAAGCTTTGCTGAACCTGCACTTTGAGTAAATATAGATTTTTTTCCACCCTTCTTTCACTGTGCATGTGGTGGTATGTTGCGGGCAGTGCTTTAATCTGCCGGCTTGCTCTGGGAGTCTGGGAGCTCTCCTTGTGCATTTGCCGGAGAGCTATTTGTTTTTACAGGTGCATTTGGACCTCATCTGAAGACCTACTGCCCCACGTAAAGGCAAGGAGCAAAATCGGAGTACGAAATGCGCCAGTTCAGAGAGGAAGCCTTCGGCGGGGGGGTGAGGGCCGGCAGCCCGCCC
>NW_008619609.1:40271-69549 GCF_000691845.1 Merops nubicus | reverse complement strand
CCCCTCCCGCCGCCGCGGGGAGAGGGGAGCGCCAGCCCCGGTCGTGGCCAGCGCAGGTTAACCAGAAGAGCCGGACGCCGCCGTGGTCGGGCTACTCGCCCTCTTCAAGCTGCACCCAGCCACGCTGCGGCACACAGATGTGTGCACGTCCACGGGGGAACACACACCTGCCCCGTATGCGGCTGTCTGCAGGGGCTGGCGCAACTGAGTCTTTGAATCGCAGAACCATAGAATGGCTTAGGGTGGAAGGGACCCTAGAGATCATCTAATCCAACGTCCCTGCCATGGGGATACCTCTCAACTAGACCAGGTTGCTTAAGGCCTTGTCCAGCCTGGCCTTAAACACCTCCAGGGAGGGGCATCCACAACCTCTCTGGGCAGCCTATTCTAGAGTCTCACCACCCTCGTACTGAAGAACTTCTTCCTAAGACCTAGTCTAAACCTAGTGTCCTTCAGTTTAAAACCATTTCCCCTTGTCCTGTCACTGCACAGTCTTGTAAAAAGTCGTTCTCCAGCCTTCCTTTAGGTTCCCTTCAGGTATTGGAAGGCAGTTTTAAGGTCCCCTGGAGTCTTCTCCAGGCTGAACAATCCCATTGCCCTCAGCCGAACCTCATAGCAGAGATGAAGTTCTCATCCCTTCACGTTGCAGTAGATGCTGCTGGGGTTCAGAGGGCTTGTGCTGTAGTTGGCCAGCTGGCTCAGACACACAGCAGAGGAGCATACAACTCTTAAATGTTTTAAAATGTTGCAGAAGCCAAACTTACTTTTAATAATGTTCCCAGTGGGCCACCGTCAAGCACTCCTGCTTCTACAACTGTGGCTGCTGACCAAATAGTGCTCTGAAACAATGAATCCCACCATTTTATTTGATGTAAATTAGGGGCTGGGAAGAGTGGTAACAAAAGAATCCCACAGGATGGGTACACCACTTTCCAGGACATTGCAGCCTTGGAAAATGAAGGGTACAAAATCCCTACGAAGGTCTTGCAGTGGAATGTTTCATGACTGCTGAAGGAGCATATCCAAAGTTTTATTTTTCAGCTTTGCACATCCTCTACCCAGAAAGCCTAATGAATTGGCTTCAACTGCCCCTGACACTGGACAGAAACACTTCTGCTGCTGCCCTGCCTGCAAGCAATGTTACCCCATTGCACACTTCATGCGACAGGGAAGGGGACAATTTTAAACTGATAAAGGAGCATAATAGAGAGGATCCTTTCAACATTTTAGGTGGTAAAAGCCTAATGGCTAATTCTGGCACAGCTGGACACGCCCATCTTCTAAAATTCAAGTCAATATGAAAATCACCATCACCTTCAACCCCAGTGAGGACTGGCATTGGTTTGGGAGAAAGCTGCAACAAGAGCTTAGTATCTGTATGTTTAAGAATCCCATACAGATGTAGGTCATGTGAATTAAACAAGAGCCACCTCAGCTTTCTGGAGAAGCAGTTGACAGTCCCAGGTCAGCAGAAGGGTATCAGACATTTCACAGGGGTGTCTAACAGATCCTGACCTTTCTTTGCAGGAGGCAGGGGCGTTCTCTGTCAAAACCAAGAGCAGCAGGCAGCTGCGGGCTCGGAAAGCGGTGACGTGGAGATGCAGAGGTCAGTGGAGAAGTGGCTCTGCTTGAGTACCCTGAACTGCTTAATATTTGCTCCTGTCAGCAGGGTGACTGGCAGAAGTGCATGAGCAAATGCCTCTGCCTGTCCCCTCAGCACAAGCCTGTTTGCTGGGCCACAGTCACGTTGGGCACAGCATAGGGCCCCTTTTTAGGAAAGTCAGGAATGCTGATAAAGCACTCTGCCATCACAGATCTGGGCTGCTCTTATCTGTTGCAATTAACTTAATATCTTGATGACTTCCCTTTAAATTAAATGTGCCATATGTGCTTTTAAGCAAGCAAAACCATGAGAGAAAGATTTTACTCTGATACATGATATTGCTTCAGTATGAAACAAAAGCACCTTGTACTATTTCACAATTCAACAATAAATCAAACCGCCTCTTCCGGGCCAGTCTTTTTTTATACACACAGTTACTCCTAGTTTATTATGCTTCAATAAAGTGAGTGTTGCCATCAGGATGCCAGTAAAAAAAAAATTAATTTTCCACATTTAACTACGGACTCATCTACATGGGGAAGGAGTCAGGGTTCTCCAGAGCAGCTTGCTGAATAAACAGAAGTGGAATAACTCAAAAATTGCTACTGTACTCTGAATTTATACCCAAGCTGTTTTGTTGTAACTTCCATGGGACTTGTCTCTATAAATGAACCTAAAAGCACTAAGATCCTCGACAAAGAATTCACTAACAAAAAGAGATGCTGTAATAACCAGCAAGATTAACTTATGAATTAGCATCAGTGAAGAGGGTTGGCTCACGGCATCATGCTAAAATCAACCAGATGCTTTGGTAGAACATTAAAGTCACCTAGGGCTCCCTGTGCCACCATGCACCTTCCAATCCACCTTTTGTTTCTGTTCTCTTCTTTTGGACCCCCTTCAGTGGGTTTTAAGTTTTCTCTTCTCCTTCCCCTTCTGCCTCTTTAACATTGCCCAAATGATCATGGCTAGGAAGAGGTACCCTAGCTCATATTTCCCTGGGCACCCACTGGCATGCAACTACACCCATTAAGAGACTGGAAATACAAGATGAGAAAATGGAGCTGGTGGACTTCTGCTAGCACTGCTAGTTTCCCAAGATTTTAATGATTTCTGAGGCAGCTGCAGGTATTGCAATGAAATATTTTAACATGGAGGAATGTCAAAGAGTGAAATTTTAAAAAGTACTTTGGGGCACAGTGGCCAAATGTCAGCAAGAGCAGTAGTACATGCACTTAAACAGCAGGAAATCGCCCCGTGGTGCCTGTCACCTTACGTCAGTTCGCATCGTCCCCACAGGCCCTTTGCATCTCTCACCCTGCTATACAGGCACATCACTCAGCTCTTCACCTCCCCCGTTACTGGGTAGGGACCACAAGCCATGTATTTGTGGCACAAAGCAGGCAGACAAAAGCTGCCAGAAAAATGCAATCTTATTTTGAAACCATTCCGCTTCCTTCTCAAAGTTGTTTAGGTTAAAGCCAATTTGTCACGTGACAGAGACAGGAATTCCTACCCTCCCCCTGCCCTCTTACACCCTTTTTAACTTGCATAAGTCAAGCTGGGTTATCACATATAAAACCTGGGATTATAGAACATTTTGGTCTGGATTTGTTTGTACTTGTTGAATGCGTTCTCCCATGTTAAACACAGAAAACAAAACCTCTTCTGCAAGTTTCACAAAATTCTTGCATTCCTGTCACTCAGAAAGCCAAACTCACCTGTTGGCAGTAACAACGCACTGCAGTGGCTATTTGTGGTACCACCAAACATAGCTACAGAGGATGGGGGAAAAAAACAACCCTCTCTCAGGACAGGCAGAGCATCCTCTCCACTGACCGCATGCTCCTTAGTGTCCTGCGAATACTTCAGGAAAACAGACAGCAAACAACAACACGCCTGCTAAAATACCACCACACACCCCACTCCAGCACCTATGCCAAGGGAACACCTGGGCTCAAACTATTTGATTTGCAAATTTCCTACTGAGATTCAACAAAGGCAAAAAGATACTGCTTGGAACTAAACATGAATAATCACTTTTTTTTCCACCACCGTCAACGTTTACAGAATGAACACACCTTTGAAAAGGAAGTCAATCATCATTACAGAAGTGCTTTCTCCTCTTTCTTTCCCTTTCATACCTAGCTGCACACAAAGTAATTTTCTCAGTGTATAAAGCAACATGAGAAGAGGATCCGTGAACAGCACCAGAGGATATGAGATGTAAGTGATCTAGATACTGGATTTTATGAGGATGTAGCTGTGTTTGCCTCATGAAAAGCAGCTATCCTTTGCCTCACTGCACTGTCATACACAAATGAGATACTATTTTAAAAAAAAAAAAGAAAATGAAAGATCTTGCCTGGTCTGATAAAATCTGAGTGTTTCTGAGATGCTGGAGTTCTGCTCAATACCATCAGTGTATTCCCACAGTGTTTACAAAGTTATGCAATAATTTCCCCCTGGCAGAAACATGAAATGCAAAGCAAAGATATCATCACACAGAAAATTAAAGAATGTACTTTCCAAAATAGCACCAATACAAGATTTTAAATGCCATTATTCATGTACACATACATGCATTTTTCTCTTCAGTGTATCTGTGCATACAAACATCTGCAATTATAAATGATAAATACCCTGGAAAATCTCCTGCAGGCCAGATGATTTGTGTGCATACATGGAATAAGTGTAAATAGAAACCATATTTGGGAACTGCAGCCCTTCATGTCCAAACAAAGCAGACAGACAATTAAATAGGCCCTGTCCAAAAGAGTGCAAATAGGAAGAAAGAGCAACTAATATATCAAAAATGTAATTTAGTAGAAGGAGAATCCTCAGAAAGGTTTAAGTACTAACAGTGACCTTCCAAGGCTGGTAATCAGCCCTATATCACAGAATGCTTTATCAATGTTCTGAAAGGAAATGTAAAACAATAAAAATGGTTCTTTTTGTATGTTGTCTGCAAGCCAACCTTAGAAATTTCAGTCCATCCATGTAACAGTCAAATCTGGGAATTGTATGCAAGATGACGGGTCTTACTGGGGGATACAACATCATGCCAGATCAGCACTTCTGTACAAGCCCTGAGTGACTGTGGCTAAAGAAATTAACATTGTCCTTGGAGGCATCAACATGGATATTGCATGGAAAAAGTGTATTATGTCTGCATTTCCTATTGGGGTGGTTGCTACAGAAGACTTCAATCAGTTCAGGAATTCCCATTCTCAAGGAAGTTGTGAAAAATGGAATAGTGCTCAGAGACAACCCATGAAGAGAACACAAGAACTAAACCCCACGTTTAGTGCTTTTCAAAGAGCCTATGTGTGCAGGAGACATTCACTTTTGACCTAGTACCCACAAGGCGAACAAAATCCAACGGCCTTCCAGTCAAGGACAGATAAATTACAACTACAAATTAGACATTCTTAAATGGTGAGGATAACCAGCTATCGACACAATTCAAAGATGATGGTGAATTTTTAATGCTCTTACAACTTACAGTTTGCCTCTGTTTACAAATACCAACCCTTAGGTAAACTGCCCAGATGTTGTTTGCAGAATTCTCTTACTCATCTTCTGAACCAGTACTCCTGTTGTTCAAAAGAGAAGGAGTTTGCTGCCAGCTGACTTCATCTTGACCCTTTTATTTTGTGCACTGACATAGAAATGCAAGTATTGCTGGCATGTCTGTGGGGAATGTACTGATTTTTGCACTGTAGCTCTTCTGTTTCTTCCTGGAACTTGGAGGCAAATTTACCTTTTAAACAAAGCTAGTTAAAATCTATTAAGGAGGAAACAGTATTCCAGAATTGTTCCTTAAACTTGCTGGGACAGGCAAAAAATAAACACCAAGCTGAAAGCTTCTCAGATCTTCAGATTCTCAGAGTTACTGATCTCAGCCAACAGATAAGCATGCAAGCACATTTCCCATCAAGAGGGACACTCCAGGCTCCCAAGAGACCTGGATTAGCTGCTGTGGCTGCTCTTCATTAAGCAGCAGTGTCCTTTGCAAGCACTGTCACACCCATTTGTCAGCTGCTTTAACTTGTTCCAAAGGACTCTTGCCCCATGGGACAGCCCAGAAATTATTTCTTGGCTTCCCTCCTGGAGAAGGGGGAGGACTGGGAGTAGGTTCCTAAAGGGTTTTCTGGGAAAGCATCAAGTAATGAATGGTTATGCCAGCTAATCTGCTGTGGGAACAGGGTAAAGCATGCTGTGCAACAGGTCACTAGGTTCTTCATTTGCACCAGTTAGTTCAAGTGCCAGAGCATGGGAGAGCAAGAAAACAAGCAGGAGTCCAGTCTATCCAATTTATTTTCAAAGCAGGCTCTTCCCAAAGCTCTGCTAATCTAATGAAATTCCTAAATATTAATGTCCGATGAAATTTCTCCCACTCCTCTAAACTGTTATTTGTATATAACAGTCTGCACAAATACTCTTTAAAAATCCAGCTGCTTCAGACCAATGAAAATGTTTGCCCTAGAAAACACTGAAGAAAAAGCATTCAGCAGCAAAAGATTCCAAAAAATTTTAAAGGAGTCATTGGTACTGCCTGCATTATTTGTATTCCCTACTGAAAATGTCACTGGTTTCACACTCTCCCACCTTCCAAAAACATCCTTCCAATCCTCTACAAAATAACTGTCCTTTGAACTCCATGCCTCTGCACCCACCATGTTTCCTGCTTTCTAAAGCATCTTAAAGTGAAATTCTTGCAGTTCACGCTCAGCATTACAAAAATAACAACCATATCAGAAGGGGCTGAGTGAAGTGGAGGACCAGGCCACACCACTCGTATTTGGTGCATGTGGCTTTTTACTCCACTGCAAGATAAACTGCCATCTGCATTGGCAAGAGAGGCAGTTTGGCAGAGTTACCCTCCAGAAAAACCCTCTAGAAATAGCTCCTCTTTTTCAGCTAATGACGTGACTGAAAGGAGTCCTCCCTTTGCACAAGTGCCCCAGAGGCTGACCTGTCTCTCAGGAGAGGTGGTGGGAAGAGAGACTGACTCCAGCTGGGTGAGAATAAGTCCGCGTCTTTGCCTAGAGCTGGAAGATGCATCTGCCATGGAAGCGAGGGAGATGCTGGCTAAAAGACAACTCTGACCAGACCTATTAAAGGCTGACTGTATTTGACTGGAGCACAGCCCTCTCAGGCCAGTCCCTGGGCTTTTTTCCTGTACCTAGCTCTGTGTACATCAAGAAACACAGATTGTGGTTTATGTGCAGCCAGATACAGTGATGCTCGGCTCAATCAATGCAGCTCACTGCTGTGCCCTTCATTTGCAGCATCAGCTTGGAGTCTAAACACTCTGCATGTGTCCAGGCTGCACAGACACGCTCCTATCCTGCTGCAGGCCAGTCTGAGCAACATTAGGAGTGGCACAAGTGGATCCTGACTAGAAGCAAAAGTCCAGCATAAGTCTAAGTTTAGCTATCAGGAACATTCAGAACACAAGAGATAGGTCTATAAACTTGCAACTTCCCAACCCACCTTCACAGTTCTGGGCAAAATCCAAGTTTTTTCTACCCAAGGGTCATAAATCCAGCAAAAGCTAATGAGAATTTAGATGAAAATTTATTTTCTGTGATTCTCAGCAGCCCTCTCAGAATGGTGTTCATTTGATTTTTTTTTTTTTCCAATTTGATACTTTCTGGAGTTTCAGTGTGGGTTTTTTTTTAAAGGAAACACCTATGAATTTTATAAAACATGGTGCACTGTCAGCTATGCTCCCATCATTTCATAGTGGTTAGATGGCTCCTAACCACAATTTCAGGACAATAAAAAAGTTACTTTATTAGATATTAATCCCTCCCTACAGGACTCAAACTTTCTGAATACAGAGCGCTTGGAGACTGTGAAAGGGCCTGAGGAATTGGTGGTGGAATATCTTGTTTCCAGGAGTAGTGTCAAAGCCTTAATGACTGGAAGTCATTAACATCCAAGCACCCTTTAGTAATTTCTCTGCAATTACCCTGTGGCCTCTCTTTGGAGTCATCCCTAGTGCAAGTACACTTCTTGCAGCAGGTGCAGAACGAAATGGAAAGCTTTGGAACAGGAATGGAGCCATCTTCACACTTCCTAACTGCAGCCCTCCTGGGCCAGGAGGAAGGCACTGATCCAATGTGAGAAAGTGCAACTTGTAGATAAGCAGTCATCAGCTTGAGATCACGTTCCTCACAACAGATAAAATGAGAGGAAATCTCTCATGGCCACGGACCATGAAAGTGACGCTCAGAGACAAACAGATGCAAGCCAAGTGACAAGAGCAATGAGTGACAACCCAGCCCTGCCACCCACAGCCTCTTCTTATTAGACAGCCAGCTGACCACTCTGATTAAAAATATACACGTGTGTCATGGGAAGTCACAGCTGAACTCCACCAGCCTACGCTGCAACGTGCTGAACACAACGTCCAAATGCGCAGTTCTTTCAGCTGAACCGGGAAATGGCAGCAGCAAACAAGCCTGGCTGAGAACTCGGTGACCTGTGCCCGCTGATCTTCCTGTGGACTGCCTGCAGGACGTGGGCCCAGGTCCCTCTGGGGCACCGTGCAGGAAGGAGGACCTCACAGCTTCAGGTGGCACAAAACTGCTTGCTCTGCAAAGCTGCCGGAAACGTGGCACGCTGTGCTGAGCCGCCTCGGCTGAACAATGCACCAGGCAGCTCAGGAGACAGGCTGAGGAAGGTACAGGAGAGGGAACTACTCACTTACTGCAGTAAAAATAAGTCAAGTCACAGGGCAGAGGCTCTGCCTCTTCCCTGTTTGCTAGCAAGAGAGGTTAGTGAAGGGTGTCTTGGTTTTTATAAACACAGTTATTGAAAGCACAAAGATTTCCAAGGCTGGCTTAAATTCCTCATAATCTGCTGTGTGTTCTCCCACAAAAGGTCACCGATCCTTTTGTTTGAAAATAACTTCAAAATTGTCACACGTTTATAACTTATTTCCTACATTAAAAACTATTATCTGACCCCATTGGTATCATAAAAGCCACCAGCCTCGTGAGATGAAAGGACTTTCTCACAGCAAAAGAAGACACAAAACAAACGAACAAGATGACAAAATAAAGACTCCTTCTAGATGAGAGGGCAATGTCTGAGATACAGAAAGGGAGTCAGTTTTTTCAGCCTTATTACTCAATTGCTGTGAACTTACTGTAGTCCCTTTCTGGTTTCTAAGGCTGCTGGATGCTGTCCCAGGAAACAGGAAAAGCTAATATGCTTGGCTCATGGACTGAAAGAAGAACTTTTGTTTCCCTTTGAATGTAGTGGTATTAAAGTGCTGCTTCCTACATCTAACAGTCGTCAGATCTTTGTTTCGTTTATGAATCTTCTTGCTTCAAGGATGAACCTTCACTTCTGAGGCATAGGTCAGGGCATCAGATTCAAAATGTTCTCCATCCCACAAGTCACGAAGTAGACCTTGCACAGAGAGGCAAAGATAGGATGTCTAGAGGCAAATAGGAAGGTTAGACTGGCATAATGGACATAGGCTAATCTAAAGGAGTAAACTCTGCAGGGTGGAAGTGAGAGGGTAAATGCTTGGAAAAATAAACAGAAATCCACCCAGGTGACTTGCACAGAAAAAAATCTACATAATTACATGTTTCTGTGACTTTCAGTACATCTTGGCTATAGATAGGAGAGGAGAACCCAGGAAGAGATGAGACCACACCCTGACTTGCCTTTCGTTCAGTCACCTACCTTGGAGAGGCAGACAGGCATAAATCACATATCTCCGTGGCTGTGTTTTTAGAAAACTGAGTGCTCAACAACTCATTATGTAAGGCAGTTCCTACTGCCAGCATCTCACAATGCAAGAAAGAAGGGAATTGATTGCATAGGAGGGTGGAGACAAATGTGCTCTCAATGTTAAATGAGTCAGCTCGGAAAAACTAACTCCACACAACCTAAAGACAGAAAGTGACAAACAGCAACAGTATGTTACGTAAAAAGCCTTCTCTGAGGGCTCGGCACAGGGCCCGTCAGAGGCTGCTGCCGATGGATGCAGAGGACAACCACCCTCCCCACCTCTGCATCAACCTCATTCCAGACCTTTGCTCCTTTTCTGAGCAGTTTTCTCGAAGAATCCACGGTTGTGGGAGGGCAGCCCTCTTGGCTGCAATTCCTTATGTAAACCTGGCAGCGAGGCTCCTGAGCGATAAGGCAAATTATTACTCTGGATAAGGACTGAATGTACTGGCATGACAGACTTCAAAAACAAAAAAACCCCAAACCTAAACAAAAAATAGTCAGCTAAGCAAACAACAGCAGCCCCCCTGATTGATTTGTTCTGGCAACAACAGACACCCAAGTTGTTATCACATGCCAGAGAATAATGGTAAGTTTTGGCCTGCCTTGGTTTTAAACCACAGCTGCTAAGAGGAAAGCCAACAAATAGTTTGTTTAGGAATAGGAAAGTGTTTATAGTAAGCACAAACTTCTCAGTGTACAAATAGATGTGTTTTTGTACCTTAGAAATTAACAGCCAGAACATGCAGTGCCACTAAGAAGAGGGTGCAGCAGGGTAAATTAACCCACTCCTTATTTTAGGGGAGGCATGTGATCCCCTTTATTTGCAGGACATAGCCCAGACATAAGGATCTTTGTGAACAAAAGACTCATATAAACAAACTTTTTCTTTGAGAACAGGCACATGTTAGGAAGCCAGGTCAGGGTATCTGTGCTGGCAAATCTCACTGCAGCTGTGACTGCAGCCACAAACAGGAATTTATGATCTTTGGCACACGGCTAGAAAGTACTGGAGAAGGCAGCCTGCTCCCAGAACAATGGCTGTGGTTGCTCTAAGCGTTAGTCTCAGGAACTGCACAACATTTTTCACCATGTTTGGCTGCCATACATGCCCCCATTCCCCAGCTCCTGACCACTCCTAGCAAGGAAGGGTGCCTGGTTGCACTCCTTTGGTCCATATTTCCACGGCGGGAATGCACACACAGCCTAACAGCACTGCACACTGCAGGATGTCCTCCCACTGAGGGATCCTCTTTCAAAACAGTACCAGGGCTGCAAAGAGAGGCAGCTCCAGCAAGTGCTAGAACATCCATATACAACAGTGAAGTGCCCTTTCCTGAGCAAAAAGCCCAGGATGGTGAGAAGGACAACAAAGGTCTGTAGGCAGCATCCACCTCTAAGACAGCATCAGGAAAGACATTTCTGCTCGCTGTCAACAATCTGCTGCCTCATATTTTGGTTTCAGGAAGGATTTTCCCTCCTGCCTAAAGACTATCCGTCTTCTTTGCTTGCAAATGAAGTTTAGCACATATCCACTTACAACTTAACATATCCTTTTCCTGAAGTAAAATCTATTTGAGTCTATTACTTGAAGCACTTAAGTTTCAGCATCTCTAGGGACATTCAAAATCACTCTAGTTCCTACAGCAGTTATGCATACCTGTTTGGAAGCAGAGCTTTGAGCAGACTTGCTTTCTCAGTAGCAGAAAGAAAGAGGGACCCAAGAAGGAACTCTGAGCTTCACAGAGCTGCAAGCCCCCTTTCACTAACTGTCTGGTAAGGCCCCAAGGAGCCCCACTCCCTCCTGCCTACACCCTTGTCCCAAAGATGCTGTGTCCCCTGTCTCCTGACTCTGTAGTGTAGGTCCTGTGGCTCTCAAATGGGTGAAGATAAAGTGTGTGTGTGGTTCCCAGGGTTCAGAAGTTTGGTTCCCCTGCTTTGAAGCTTTTCACAGCTCTTGCAAAAAAGAGGTAAGCCTCACAGAGGTATGTAACAGGCTGCATATTGCCTGCAGACTTTCATCCTTCTTTCAGAGGACCAGTCTTTTCTCTCCTGTCCCTTCCTTTCTTTCTTTCTCCAGTCTTTTGGGATTTACCAGAAGACTGCATTACAGGTATATTTTTTCTGCTACTGCATAATTAGCAGTTTGCCCTGGGCACATAGCTTAATAATGAGGCAATTTTCAAGAGAACACATCCATTATGTACTAGTGGGGATTATGGGTATGTGTAGTTAATAGACCTATTTTGGTTAGAAAAAAGAACAGAAAAAAGAACATATCAACTTTACAAATACCATTTTCTTAAGATAACAGTTGTGAACAGAAGCTGATACAGATTTTATGCTCTACAAAATGTTTTGACTGCAAGTGATATTTCACATATTTCAAATGACAGAAGAACCTTCAAAAAATTCCTGTGATGAGGAGTGTCACACCTATAAGGAGGCGTAACAAACTGGCAAGTCATTCTACAAGACACAGTCAGCTGCAGCTGCTACTTCATACATGGATCTTCATTTTAAGGTCAACTGTATGAAGACACATACTCGAGGTAATAGTATCGAAAGTTACTAATTAGTGCTCTCATTTTCTCCCTGAAGAGCTCTGCTCTAGCATCGAATGAAACTGAAAATTTACTGCAGATTACAGCCCTTGCTGGGGGGTGAGCTTATGGGCCTAGTGTGTGAGGCTATTCCTTCACTTGTGAGCCTGCTGAGGGTGGAGTTCTGCATCCACCATTCTGTCCCACCCTTCATCCTCTTCTAATCCACCCATATCACAGCATCTGAGCATGGAAAAGGAACAAACCACAGGGATTTTCATGAAACAGCAAATTATTATCATTGCCAAGAACAACCTTTATTCTTCTCTAACAAAGATCATACGATAGCTGAGAAGACACAGTTGTTTCACTAAAATGTATCTGATAATTACATATAATTAATGATAACATTCATTTAAGAACTGTTAGTACCTTGTGACACAAACCTCCTCAACAAGAATAGCAGCGTGTTTGCAAAGCACTTTATAGTCCAGATCAGATGCCAGAGTCCTTCTGCTGAAAAAGGTGAAAACTCCTAATGCAGCCTTGCACTGAGATTACATCTGGTAGTAACTGACTGTGAGTTTAGATTACACAGGAGTGACACAAGGCTCGCAAAAGCATGTTTAAAACCACTCCTGGTGTATCAGAGCCCTACATTAATGCCAGGGAATTGTGGTTTCTGACTGCCACACAGTTATCCCTCAAGTGTGTTATGTCTGCCAGAGATTTCTCACAACCCTTCCTCTTAGGGGTGGTCCAGGACCTCCTTTCCATCCCGTCCTGCCCAACAAGCTGCCACCTGAAGGTACCTGTCCTTCAGCAGCAACGGCAGATCACCAACAGCAAAGCACTGGAAGCCAACAGCCGTGCACTCAACCCAACTAGCTAAATACACACAGAAGTTCGATACGGGGCAGAAAGAAAAATGGGATTATAAAAGAATTCATTTCTACAGCTTATTCATTTCCCAGATAAAATGAGAAATGCAGATATCTTTCATCTCAAGGTGTGAGCACGGAGATTAGCCTTCTGCCTAATTACAAACACATCTCATTTGGTGCTTAATGCCCTGTGCCAGTGCTGGCCCAACCGTCCCGTACGTCAGCGGTGCTCTTCTCAGGAATTACGCATCGAGGGGAAAGGATGAATTCCTACAGCACGCAATTACGTCTTTGGGGAAATGTTCTCCTAAAAGAATAACAACTTTTTTTGGACACCTCCTGGACTACGTCAGTCACACATACCTTTCCAGACACAAGGCTCTGCAGTTCTTTCTTTCAACTCTTAAGCACTTTGTCTCCCTTTACACCTTGCAACATGTGGTGGAGTATGGGCCAGGGCATGTTTTCTGCTCAGCTCCAGCACATGAATGCAAGGGGCCATAACTTCTGACCCAGCCCCACCTACTTGGCTCTGTCTAGCTGGTAGTACTCTATTGCCACCTTAGTTTTTGCCACCTAATATGCTTCAGTAACTGTTTCCTAACTCACCTCAGCCAAGCGAAGCTGGATTAATGAAGACATGTAAACAAACCTAATGTCTTCTGGCTGCAGGAGTTTTGGGGGCAGGCTTGGGGACAATAAGACACACAGCTGACACAGTTAGAAGTTAAAGAGCCTGTGTGCCTGCAAGGGCTAGAAGTGGGATTTGACATTGACACTTCACCACCATCATTATCATCCAAAATCTAGTGTTAGTGCATAATTTCCTAACTCGTTCCACTGTTATTATGACTCAAAATCTGGTGGTGTTGGTGCATAATTTGGTAACCTGTCTCGTAAGCTGAGTGCTGTCTGTACTAGTGCTGGGAATAGCACCCGCCTCCTGCTTACACAGTGAAGTCACCGCGTCCCGCGTCCGCCAGCGCTGCTGCTGCTGCTGCTTCTTTGTGTCCTGTGCTGGTGCAGAGCACGGCGCCGTCCTGGTCCATGACACGTACACAGCACCAGTTCCCACATCAGCCTGACCCCCTATTTCAGGAGCAGACAGCAATTTCCCACAGGAACCTGAAACCTTCATGTGCTGCACTAGACACAAGAAGGGAATGACAGACTCGGTTCGGTATCCTGAAGACAACAAAAGGATACTGCTTGGGTCTGATGTTCAGGGAAAAACTTCACAAGAAGCCAAACTGCCCACTACCTGTTCACCTCGTTGACAAAGTGTCAGCATTCAAAACTCAAGATACTTGTTTATAGATATTATTTGTAGATATTCTAGACAGATAAACTCTTACGGTTAAATTCAGACAGATGCTCTTATAGATACTATGGACAACAAAAGGATACTGCTTGGGTCTGATGTTCAGGGAAAAACTTCACAAGAAGCCAAACTGCCCACTACCTGTTCACCTCGTTGACAAAGTGTCAGCATTCAAAACTCAAGATACTTGTTTATAGATATTATTTGTAGATATTCTAGACAGATAAATTATGGTTAAATTCAGACAGATGCTCCTATAGATACTATGCAGATACTCTTTTATGCTCTGTCTTGTCTGAACAACACTAGGACTTATCATCATTCCTGCCAGAAAGATAAAACCTTTCCAAACCCCCTTCCTTTTTGGATTGAGAACGGGAATAAAGTCGGTCATTTATTAGGTCTTAAACTGGGCAGATCAAATATGATCAATTACTCAGAGGAGACACCTTACATTTCATTTGCATCTGTGCTTGGTCCAATTTCTAGCGCCTGACCTTAAATCAGTCCTGTTTTTTTTTCACTAAGCAGGCCACCTTCACACGGTTGAAAAGTCATACTGGAAAGCCAAACTAGAGCACGCAGTTGGCTTTGTAAGGAGCCTGTTGGAATATGTGGTTTCAAAAGGGATGCACACATTAATTTGCCTTACACTCCAGCATACTTTGTAAGCATAAGGGGAAAAAGATATTCAACATGCTCAGAGCTGGAGGTGCAGAACAACCAAAGAAACAAAGACAAGGACAAAAAAGAGCACTAACCTGGAGAAAAACACATCACTGCTAATGAAGGAGATTTCATCTGTTAAATCCATCTCCTTCCAACATGAACCACCGTCTGTTAATCGGAGGCTGACCTGAGGTATTCCATCTGACAGGCCTGGTTGTGGCACTAGGCATGCTGGACTGGATCCTTCCACTGTGGACTTCGTCATCTGCAGAAGCAAAGGTAGAGAAGAACAAAATGTGAAAGGGAGAAAGGGCAGAGCAGCCTTTTCAGATAATCTTAACAGAAAGACATTCTGTACCAGTGTGTAAATAGCAAAGAATATGACAAGGTGTAAAATAATAATAATATAAAATACAACATTCTGCTTGATAAAGGCTAAAGAAAAATAAAGGCGTGTCTATTGAAAGAACAGAGGCAGGAGTGAAATTAAAGAAGGAAGTAAAATAAACACAAAGTTCTTTTCTGTAACACAGAAGAAAGACCAAAAAACTTCCCATTGAATTTGCTTCTTGACACAACTGGAGAAACAGATGGTAAATGCAATTCTCAACCTCCCTCCCATCCTTTTTAATAGCCATTGATGTCAACATGTGCCCTGGAAGGAAGTTTCTCAGGCCATGAATGTTCTGGATTTGCATTCTTTGTCAAGGCATCCAGGACACAGAGCTGGAAACTCTGGGCTCCCTAAATTAAAGGCAAAGTTTCCAAGCATCACTGAGCCCATCTACATGAAGGCCAGGACTCTTGCTCTGACCCTTCAGTAGATGTGTAGAGAACAGGAGCAGAGACAGTGCTGCCTCAGAGGAGGGTCTATCACCAGCGGCAGATAAAGGGTGCCAAGGGGAGAAAGAGACTGAGTTTGGAGGTCAGCCCCTCATGCTCCAGCTTCTGGAAGTCTGTAGTTTAGGGGTTTTTTTTGACTTGGAGGTTGCACCTGGTTCACTGTGCTTAACAGCAAACATTGAACCTAACCTTTGTGACTATATTTAGTTTTGTGTTCATTTCTATCTTTAGCCTTTGAAAGATTCTATGGCTGGGAGTTTCACAATATCATTACACACTGATTAAAACTGGAAAAAAAAAAAAAAAGAATACTTCTATTTTAGATATGGTGACAGAGAATCTTTCCCTTCTTTTTGAATTGTGAGAATTTACAAATAATTGTTTTTCCACCTTCCCCATATCATTCTTGACTTTATGCTACTTCAGTAGTAGTCTCTAGTAAGACAGAAAAATCACATTTCATTTAGTCTCTCATTTTAAAGAAGTCATTCTGATGCATTTGATCCTTCCTGCTGGCTTTTCTCTACACCTTTCCACCTTCTGCTAAGTCCTTTTGAAATGTAGCCAGAACTGCAGGCAGCATTATAGATGTAGGCAGATTTAGTGGTGGCTTATCAAAATCCAACTTTTCATTTGCTTTCATGATTGCTTACTGAGCTGACAGCATCATGATGTCTCTGCAGTATCAAGATCTCTTTTCTGAAAACAATAGCTGATTTGCAGTATACATATTATATAATTGGTGAGCTTTTGTGGACATTAGGTAGCATATAGTGACATAAATTCAACTAATCATTTTTTCACCCCATACAGAGTAAATTAGGAAGCTTCTGTAAGTCCCTGTAGGCAGCTTTTAGTTTTTTTCTGCATTGTATAATTTTCTATTATCAGCACATCCCTCCTCTTTCTGGGTCATTATTGAAGCAGTTGAATAGAACAGATACCAACAAAGATCTTTGAGGGACTTACAGAAACCTCTCTCCACTGATAAATTAACCACGCATTTTTATTGCTTTCTGATTATTTATCCATAAAAAGTCTTTCCTTCTCATGTCACAAGACATCTTTGGTTCTTTAAAAACCTTTGGTAATCCTATCAAAACCTTTTGAAAACTCAAGTGCACTTGACATGACCTATCCACATGCTCACTGCCTTCTCTATGACAAATTTTTCTCTAAAGAAGTAATGCCAGTGCCTCCTAATGACTCTGATTATTCAGTTCTTTATTAATTCCGTGTCTGCTGTAGTTTCTACAAATCTGCTGGACAGTAAGCCAGACTTTCTGGATCACTCCTGAACCCTCTTCATACTTGGCTTCACCTAAGATTTTTGTTTTTCTAATTCTTGGGTTTACCTCTGGTTTACAATGATTTGTTTCGCTCACAGTTGTTTTCTAATGCTTTGTGTCTGTTGAAAAGTTTAATGGGACAGAATGTTGCTTCTTACTGAGCTCTGAAGAGCACAAACTGAAAAATAATATGTGTATCAGAGGCAAAGGGAAACCAGGGAAATACATTGATACACCTTCCTGTTTCACCCTGGAGACCACACACTCCCAGTGAGATCCTGCTTTCACTGACGTCAATGGGCATTTTGCCCAGAGTCCAGATCTCACCTTTGGACCACTGTGGGCTTCCAGCAATATTCTGTTAGCCCACTGCCTGCAGTAGCCACTGACTGTTGGCACCGTGGGAAGTGGGCACACAGCAGGTGGACAGCAGGCCGTGGCCCTCAGCTGCTGTGGAACAGCAGGGGTGGTGTGATTTACAAGGGGAAGCCCGTGTCTGTGAGGAGGAGCGGAGGCAGGGACCTACACACCAGCAGCACTACGGGAGGGAATCACAACGGGACACAGCAGGGCCTGGGATCTGGAGGTTCCATTCTGCTGGAATAGCTGTTAAGCCTTTCTTCTCCCCTGAGAACCTGCAGAACTCTTCACCACTTGCTAGGGCTGACATCACGCACAACAGAAAAGCTCTCCACGAGAGTAACAAGAAATGGTGACAATGCACGTGCACAAACCTCTAAACTAAAACAGATCCTACGCTGTCCTATTTGTACTTTACAGAAGCACATCTGGGTGCAAACACAACAGGCAACTTCTAGGATGTACCACACACACCCCCAGCAGTGCCTGGAAAGCAGCAGGAAGCCAGCCTTCCCACCTCTACAGTATGGTGTGCATCCTGATTTTAAGAACACAATTAACAAAGCTAAATACTTTTGCCACCAGGTATTGCATTTGAAGGATCTGCCTTACCCAACCAGAAGTGACAGGAAAGAGGCAACATCTGCCAAACAGCATATATTAGATTCCCTCTGTGCAAATTGTTCATGAACTTTACACCAATTTGCAGAGGCTCTTTACACAGAAGCAGAATTCCATAAACCCCTTATTTATTATTCTGGTGCTTTAGAAGAAAAAAAAAAGTTTTGGTAGAGTCTTCAATTATTCTTGTTTTCTGGCAGTAAAAGATGACTTGGATGTGGGCACTTCCAACAAAAGGCATGCCAATCACATACAAGCTTTGCAAGAAAATTGTGTGTGAAAGAGGAGATTCAATTTTAGGATTACCATTGCATTTTTAAGGCACTTAAAAATCATTAAGAAGTGGAAGGAATCAGTGGTCTCCATCCTCTGTTCCAGATGACCTATAAGCTAATGTTTTGATAGCTTTGGAAAACAGTATCATAGCACTGTAGTTATTTCTTAAGCATTATAGTCTACAAATAATGACAACTTTTATCTGAATTAAATGTACATTTACTTTCTTCCTGTGCAAAACTGCTTTCAGTTGCACCATTATGAAAACACGTGGAAAAAAGTATTCCTTGAACTCATATTTATTAAAAGTTGAACTTTTTAAGTACTATGTCTTTAATCCTTATTAAAAATGGGAAGGAACAATGTTCACTATCTCATTTCTACAGTTTTTAGTGACCCTCTGAAAAAGCCACCTGCTATCCTAACAGCAGGACTTTGCTGTAGTGCCACTGAGATGAAGATGTGTCCTTGGTAGACAAAGACTTCTGTAACCTGAATTCCTCACAAAGCAGATTCTAAACTATGAACAGAGGCAGCTTAAATGCTTTTTGGGTGGTACAGCTCTCAAGAGAAAAATTCTGGCAGATTTCTTTGTTCAGGCATATGTTTCATGCAATGAAGTTTGAGAGAAAAATACCTTACAAAATGAGGACAATACCTTGCAAAACAGCAGTGCTACAGATTAGTCATTATCAAGAGGATACTGGGAAGACAAGTGCATTTAGTTCTTCAATTATAGAAAAGAGAAGAAAAAAAAAACCCAAACATTATAAAGAACATTATAATTTTCTCCAATGCACCCCTTTTTATGATCCATCTAATGTGCAACCTTACCCTCTGGGGCTATTACAAAAGTACACAATAAATCTGTAGGAAGTTCAAGCATTAAAATAAAGTGACAAAAAAAAAAGCCTCTATGCAAACTTGTTGCATGTCATAACAAGTTTCTACAGGCTGTATCTTGTTACGCTCTGTACCAAGTCTTGTAGGTTTGTAGTTACCTGTGCAGCACACTTTCATTTGCATTTTGCCTCCAGGGCAAGCTATAGACTTGAAGGACAAAGAAAGATGAAAGTGAGGCTTATAAAGTCTGTGAGTGGAAGAATTCCCCCACTGCCCAGGTAAGGACTACCCTTATCTACAAGACTGGTTTTCAGCTCATCATGTTCTTTAAGATACTAACAGAAAAGAAAGCCAGTGCCTATTCATTACAATACCACCTTTTGCTTCTCTCAAGAAGGCTTTTGGAAACAGGATGGTGCTTTGTGTTTCAGATCACAGCCCTCCACATTTCGTTATGCTGCTTTTAGTCTTTTTTTCCCCCTTCAGATTTAACAACAATTATCAAGCAAATGTTAACTTGACTTCATTGCTTATCTGTTTGATCACTGTTATGAAGTCTAGCTAGAGGCAACTAACTAGCCTTAATGATCTGGATGATGGGACAGTACCATCAGCAAGCTTGCAAACGACACAAACCTGAAAAGAGTGGCTGTTATGTCAGAAGGTCACACTGCCAGCCAGAGGGACCTCAACAGGGGAAGTGAAAACTCCTGAATCTGGGGAGGAATAACCGATATGTGCTGGGGGTTACCCAGCTGGAAAGCAACTTGGCAGAGAAGGACCTGCAAGTCCTGGTGGATAACAAATTGATCATGACCCAGCAAACTGTCCTTGCTGCAGAAAACACCAACAATGTCCCCTGTTTCATTAAGAGGAGTGATGTGGTCACTGGTGGCATGCTGGGACCACTTCTGGGCTCTTGATATTGTACAAGAGAGACACGGACATACTGGAGAGAGTCCAGCGAAGGGCCATGAAGATGACAGAGGGACTGGTACACGTCACCGGCCAGGAAAGGCTGAGAGATCTGGGACCATTCAGCCTGGAGAAGAGATGGCTCAGGAGGGATCTTATCAAAGTGTATGAATATCTGAAGGGTAAAGAAGATAAAGCCAGACTCTTTTCAGTGGTTTCCAGTGACAGCACAGGAGGCAACGTGCACAAACTGAAACACAATTAGTAAACACTTTTTTACTGTGAGTGTGGCACTGCTACAGTCTTCCAGGGAGATTTTGGAGTCTTCATCCGTGGAGATAATCAAAAGCTGTCTGGGTGTGGTCCTGTGCAACTGGCTGTAGGTGATCCTGCTTGAGCAGAGGGGTTGGACAAAATGACCCTTAAAGATCCTTTCAACCTTAACCACTCTGTAATTTCAGAATTTCCCCTTCAAAACTCTCATCTATCCAGCAGATGAACTGCTGCACACTGAGATGCCTAATGTGGTGTGAAATGTGTCAAAGGAGCATTTTGTCCCAGAAAAATCTAACTGATATCATCATCTTCCAAAGTAAAATCTATAAATCTTTGTAAATATATAACAAACTTCACTTTTGAAGACACCACCAATAAATCCAAGGACAACCCAAAAGAATAGGGATGTTTTAGCTGAGGAGCAAATCATCTGATATTTGTCTCCTGAAATTTTTTTCTCTGGTGAAGCTTAACCTCAAACTGCACTTGACAGATGAGATTCAGCCTGAACCAGGTATGTCATGGGCTGTTACATCACAGCTACAGGCTGTGGCTGCTGAAAGCGTGGGCTAGGCCAAAGTCTCCTACTCTGTAACTTAAAACACATCTTCATTCTCAGCTGAATACAAGTAAAATAATATCAGACACTACTGATGATAAAAGGGACCATCCCTATAAACACCAAAAAGCAGACAACTATGAGGAACTGTTACATCATATACCCTATACTTACCTTTCAATTTTGCTGTCTCATAGAGTTCAAATGCAAGGAACTGTGTTTGTGGTCTTAGTAGAGACTAGTCAGTTTTATGACCAGTATAAACATACATCATGATGGGTGTTGAAGAAAGAGCAAGAAAACCTTTCCCCTAAAGGCACAAGCTGACCAGTCAAAGTGGCATCATCCCACACATACCACTGCCAAGATCCTTCATAACTGACTGGGTGCATCATAGAGATGTTTCATCTCCTTGTGAGGTACCAGAAGTTGCTGGGTTCAAAGATCAAAGATAAATATGCCATGTATTCTGAAGTTCTGATGTTGTATGGTGAGTCTAATCTTTCTCTCTTCTTGAAGAACAGGACTGCTCCACACCAAGATGAGTTTGGAGAGCTCTGTGCATATGCATCAAGACAAAGTAAAGACACAGATCCTTAGCACAGGTCATCCTGCTTTTCTGTGTAGCTCACTCATCTTTTTAAGGAGGAAAAGTAAAAACTTCCAATATCCCAAGCTATGCATGAACATGTAAATCATTCAGGTGATTCACACTTATTTGAGTAATTCTTAACTATAAATGCAGAGCTTTTGAAAGAAACTAGCTGTGAGTTTATATTTAAATGTCATAACTGAAAGGGTGATGTGTTCCATAAGTTTATAATCAAAAAAACAGGAGGCATTTAAAACATACACAGCATATTCTTTTATTTAATCCTGCAAGAATATATCACTTCCAGATTAGAGAGAAACCTCACTCAAAAACTTCCATAATAAACGAATGGTGCTTTTAGAATTGTGTGCCAACACAAAGAGGTCCATAATACCTTTTGAAAGGCTTCATATTTTGTCATTCTAGAGCTCTCTCAGCTGACAAGTTGTGTATATCAATATAGATATTCTGTAGAATAGAATAGAAAAAGGCATGTTTCCTTGCAAATCCTGGGCATGACTGAGTGATGCAGGGAAATCTAGAATGTTGTTTTCTTTCTCATTCTAGTGTCAATTTGGCTAGCTATCAGCACAAACCCCACATGCCAATCTATCCTCTATCTGAGTTACCTCTGCTTCACAAACAACTGAGAAAGAGAGACCACTAGCCAGATTTACCACTTGCCTGACAGCTAACCAATCTGATTCAACCAGTTCTGTCCCATCAAATAACCAGGGAATGAGCCACTTGTCAAAGTTATCCAGAGTTGGTATTGGGACACGAATACCTCCAGAAACAAATACATTGTGTTCACTCCACTTAAACCATCAACTGTTTCAATGGGATTTTAAATCACACATACACAGTGCTGTAAGCTCTCTACCAAGGTTACTTAAAGGTACAATGACAATGAATGATATCAGACCTTGCTTGGAGATGTAGACTTTTGCTGAAGGGTTTAGGTCATGCCAAGTTCTCAGAGAATGAGGTGAGAATTCCAGCTGAGACAGCAAAGCCCTCCAAGTCACTCAGTGAATAGACCAAGTTTTTATGCTGAGCTCTCTACCAAGGTTACTTAAAGGTACAATGACAATGAATGATATCAGACCTTGCTTGGAGATGTAGACTTTTGCTGAAGGGTTTAGGTCATGCCAAGTTCTCAGAGAATGAGGTGAGAATTCCAGCTGAGACAGCAAAGCCCTCAGTGAATAGACCAAGTATTTATGCTGCACTTCTTGTTGTTTTCCAAAGCTTCATAGTGCCCCCAGTTCTCACACAACACCAGCTTCACCACCATTTTAGTGCAGTCAGGGAATTCTGGGATGAGTCTGGATGGCATCACCTCCTGCAGCTGTGAGGACCCTGTATCTTCCAAGCCCAAAGGACTTTCAAACATGCATTTTTTTCAGTTACATTCCTCTCACAATTTTTATGTTATTCTCTCACTTTCTATTCCTGTGCTCCAAAGCAGGGCCTGATTCATTATGTCATTGGCCATGGCGCAGAATTTCTGTGTGTGAGGAATCAAGAGCCAAAGTCATGGTTTGAATGTTGTATGTGCTACACTAGTAGGAACAAAGATGTCAGAGAGGCTGTGGAACAACATAATCTAAGCATATCTCAACTGTGCTGGCATTTTTCTCCATAAAAGTAGAACTTAAGGCAAGGGAAGAGCTATGGATGTCATCTGTCTGGACTTCGGTAAGGCCTTTGACATGGTCTTTCACAACATCCTTCTCTCTAAATTGGAGAGATATGGATTTGATGCATGAGGAACTGGCAGGGTGTCCAGCTTTGAAGCCCCCAACACAAGAAGGACATGGACCAGAGGAAGGCCACGAAGATGATCTAGGGGCTGGAACACTTCTCCTACAAGGACAGGCTGAGAGAGTTGAAGTTGTCTGCCTTGGAGAAGAGAAGGTTCTGGGGAGACCTTTTTGCAGTCTTTCAATACTTAAAGGGGGCTTATAAGAATGATAAGGAGACTTCTTGGTATGTTTGTTGTGACAGGATAAGGGCTAATGGCTTTAAACTAAAAGAGGGTAAATTCAGAGCATATCTATAAGGCAGAAATTTTTTTACGATGAGAGTAGTGAAACACTGGAACAGGTTGTCCAGGGAAGTAGTAGATGACCATCCCTGGAAACATTCAAGATCAGGCTGGACAGAGCTCTGAGAAACCTGATCTAGTTGAAGATGTTGCTGCCCATGGCAGGGGGAGGTTGGACTAGATGGCCTTTAAAGGTCCCTTCTAACCCATACCATTCTATGATTCTAAGTGTCTAAGACTGGACTGAACTTAAAGCAAAAGAACAGTTGTCTTTGGTAAGACTGCTCTAAGTGCTAAAAATGGACTTGAGCTCAAATACTTGCTGAAGCATAGACTCAGTTCAGGAAGTAATACAATTTAATTAAAAAACACCTCAATTTGTCACTTCACCTACCACCTACAATACTGATTTTAAAAACGTGAAGGCATATTACAGCTGCCAAGTTCTTCTCAAATAAAAAAAATGCCTCATCATCCTAAATTACTGACACTGGGAGACAAAGATGATTCACTGGTGGAGAATCAGCACAGATAACCCAAGCAATAACACAGACTTGCAGTGTTCAGTTACCAGCTCTCTTCCACAATCAGAACCAAGCCCCAAATCCTTCCCTGGTGAACTGACACACTGCAATCATAAAGTCACGATGAATGCAGTCATCCTTATGATCTGTGCAGCTGCCACTGCCAAATTTGGATTTCTCTTACTCTACTTGTATTTTTAGGCATTAGATCACTAAAACACCTCCTCTGTACTCCGCCCTACTCGGATATCCAAGTTATAAATTTGATGCAATCCTAAAGCTTATGAAGCTTTAAAGTTCAACCAAGTTCTGATGTTTTATGCAAATGCCTGTGTATTAGTGAGGACAAGACCCTTTGGTTTCAAAAGGCTGAGCATTATCTTCCTTTAAACTACATCCCCAGAGCCTCCACATTTGACAGAAGCCACCAAAAACTGCAAAACTGCTGAAATGCTAAAAAGTGAACACACGCTTACAAATTTGAACACTGCATGATTCCAGAGGTAGCAAATGCTCTCAGAAAACCTATGAAACTCAAGCACAGCTAAACAGATAGCACATTTCTAGCTCCAGAGTTA
Source organism: Merops nubicus (assembly GCF_000691845.1). NCBI lineage: Eukaryota > Metazoa > Chordata > Aves > Coraciiformes > Meropidae > Merops > Merops nubicus. The sequence continues at coordinate 45,045 of NW_008619609.1, read as the reverse complement.
GTTTACTTGTCACTGTCTGTGAATACAATAATTTTGTTTCAGTAAATTTTTTCAAAGTTAAAGTCATGTCTCTGTTACAGACCAGTCAAAGCCCATGGACTTCAAATTATACAGGAATTACTTGTGTCAGACTTGGGACCATTTTCTTGTTTGTAACTGCTGTACTGAATTTTGTCCATCTTTAGTGAAGTTTTAAATGAATGCTCTAACAGCAAGTTTATTACTAATGGTATTGCAGATATCCAAATCACAATGAACTCACCATCTGTAATTGCACCAGATGCACAGAGCTAAGCTAAATGAAGAGTAATAGATGCTTATTTTACTTATTAAAGCTAATAGACAGGATTCTGAATACAGGCTGATATTCACTGAGATGAACATTTCCCCCCAGTTACTTCTCTGTGAAAACAAATTTCTTGAAACTTTAGAAGTGTTGCTGATATAAAAGTCTGAAAAAAAAAAAAGATCTGTACAATATAGCTGATTGTGGTCTAGGGCCACATGAAACCACTCTAGGAGACTGCACCTGTGGTTTATCAGAACTGTTTAACTTATGGTGTCTCAGTGGATGTATTTGAGCTTGCTACTCACTGTTCTTTGTACCAACAAGTTGAAAAGGAGAAGCATACAGGAATCAGTTCCAGCTATCTCCACCTTTAAACAAGTCTACAGAAATGGGGCATTCCAGAACCTTCATACTTTAGCTACATAATTGAAATCCTCACACTAGATATAAGGCATCAATGAACATGACTGTAGCAGTACCTACCCTGTGGACCACATACTGTTACCCTGGTCTCCAGCTGCATTAACTGGAAAATGTTTGGTTAAATTTACCTTCTTCCCAGTCTCACTTCCCAAACACTAAGTCCTACCAGCCTACTCAGCGAATCCCCTAACACCCAAAGACATAGGAAGGGAGAAGTCCTAGGCATATGTTCAGTGTGTTTTCATTTCCCAATATTTACCCATGCTATGTGTGTTTCCATACTTATTTGTTTAAGCACTCAGACTCGGTCTGAACTATCTGTCCATGACTAAGAAGGCTACATGTAATGACAAATAGAAGCTCCCTAAAGACTCAATACTGACCCCATTTTTTCACCATTAGCTCTGTTCCCAGAGACATAAGCTATAACTTACTGAATCATTTTTCCACCAGTGAAAAAGGCCTCTTACTGTAAATATATTGATGCATGATATGTAGGAAAAATAAATCTAAAGCAAAATGCTTTGATGGCCAGTTAAGTGGCCACTTACTATGACCTGGGAAAACACTTACAATATTGACATTTAAGGAAAACAAAATTTGCCTGTTTAGTCTGTGCAACTGGCAATTCCAAATATGAAAGCTGTTGATTAAGTGCTTTATGAAAAATAACTGACACTCTGGTGGCTCAAGTAAGATCTGGATGAACAGTGATAAAGTAACACTGGAGACACTTCCACTAGGGCTGATTCAGTGAACAAATTCCAAAATCTACCTGAAGTGTAAACATAAAAATCGTACACTTTACAAACACGAAATTTGAACCTAAATTTATCCTATCATAAAAACATCCAAATTCAAGAAATCAATCCAGTAGTAAGTCTATCTTCAAACCTGGACCTCTCTCTGGTACACAACAGGATGCTGTTGGAATGAGCCAGCAACAGCTCAAGGCCTCTTTTCTGCAGGAGGCCAGGTGCTTTTGCCTGAGGGAACCCCCTCCAGTCTCCCACTCTGTGCAGCTCTACAGGCAGCTTTGTCAGACTGCTGCAAGCGTGCAGCCTGCATGGGATGGAGGCCAAAAAGCGACATGAGGTATATGGGCCTCTGGCCAGAAGGTACAACAAGCTCCCAGGGATTGCTGACTGCTGTGTGGCACCCAGTTGCAGAAGGAAACCTAGCACGGGCAATGTTCTGAATCTGGCTGAGAGAACTTTCTCCAAGTGGAGAGGAAAGAGAGGAATTGATATAGACCTTGCAAGTCAGGGGTCTGCAAGTGTAACAGAGAATAGTGGCTGAGCACACAGCCAGTTAACTGTAAATTGAAATGAAATTTTTAAGTCTCTGATTTGGCAACTGTGCATGTCAATGAGGAATTTCACAGAAAGGTATGTTGAGGACTCCCTGATGAACTGAAAAAAAGCAAAAGCTCAAAAGCAGAACAAGCATGCATGCCTTCACATCAGGGAGATATACTGCCTAGGTTTGAAGTAATATACAGGAAAATGACATAATAACAAAATTACCTCCTCCTTCTTGAAGTAATACCACATTCCTTATGTCTATGTTTTCCAGGACAATATGAAATAATGCTCTCTTGCACTCCTTCCTAGAGATTTCTGTTGGCTAACGGTTTGGCACATACTATCTTGTGCCACAGATGGTCTTAGTGTGCTGAGAAAGGCTCTAGCCTTTGGTATTTTGTATTTCACTTTCCCCTTTTAAATTCCTGTAATTACTTCAGCATACGAACTGCTAGTGACCTAAATCTGCTCCACGTATAAACCTGGCCCCACATACTCCTGCAAAGCCACTCACAAATTCATTTTTGAACTCCAAGGACCTCCAACTTCTCTTTCTCAGCTCCCGTGTCTACACTCCCAGTCACTGCAGTATCACACCAGGCTGGCTGTGTTCTCTCTTATGCTCTGGGATTGAGCCCACGCATGGGTGAACATCACCATGAAGTATAAAGCAGGGACTAATCAGTCTCATAGGTAAAACCAGTTAGTGGACTGTAAGTGGTATTTATCTTCTTTTCCCTTGCCTTTCTGCTTCACATATGGACACTGGAAAGATTGCTTGACCACAATGAGTAATTGAGTATTTCTCATAGCTTTTCCTCCATACTGGTGGCTGTCCTTCATCTTTAGTATTTTTAAGCTATATCAAGCACAGTAAAAGATGCTGATGAGGTATCACACATCTTGCTATCTCAAATTAGCAAGTGAAGCTTGGGTAATGAGTCCCAAGGTTGGTTTCATAACCAGACACATTGGATCAACTGGGTATTCTGGTTCTAACAGGCAGGTTCCAACAAAGGCAACTGGACACTATGGGCATCAAGAATCAGCCTAATCCTCTTTTGAACATGTTTAGGTGGGGACAGCAGTAGAGGTCATGCAATTACTGCTGAACTGTTGGTCTGTACTAGCTCTGTGTGGACATATCTAGCCCATAGTCAGAGTACCTCTGTGAAGCAGCAAAGCTTATGGCCTCCTGAGAAATGTGAAAATCAAGCCTCAGTCACTATCCTGAATGTAGAGTCAGAGTATCCTCACAGGCAGCAAGGATAACAGCAGTATTTGTGTCCAAACCTTAGCATTCTCACCTGACTACAGAGACACTGCTCCTCTGGGAATAACTTCTGCCTTTCATTCACTTGCTTTCTTCAGACTCTCCAAGCTTGAGCAGAGTATGTATCAAGAGTAAGATGCACAAATATGGCCATGGGATCACAATCAGAGGAGAGATGTGGGAATGAACTTAGGAGGCTGACTGTGGTGGTGATGTTTGTTTTCAGTTTCCCACTGTGCAGACTTTCTGCTCGTGTCTGTATCCAGCTGCCCATCCAGCACAATAGTGAGAGCAATAAAAATTATGGCAGGTTACTGCATTTCGGCATCATTTGATATGTCAATATATTCTTAAAATCAATATGCTGCCTCCAGTGAAAGAAATGTTAAAGCAAATGCTCTGTAAATATCAGCCATGCTGTTAAAAGGAAAATGTTAATGAGACCATCAAAAGTCAGGGTACAGAGGTAAGTCAGTACAGCACCCGTCACATTCCCCCATCCTTCTTGTGGGCTGTCTGAGGTGTAAACAAGTAAGCCTTTGCCAAAGGATTTCTGTGTGAGAAAAGCCTGAAGCTGTGCCAAAATTCAGAGCTGCTCCACTAAGTCCATGTAAGTCTGCTGGAAAGTCTCAAACAAGCTGCTGAGAAACCTGTCTTTCTCCATGTACGGTACTGCTCCTGATCACAGCATGACAATGAATTACACAGTAATGAAAGAATTTGCTGCCTAAAAGACACTGTTGGCACTGGCCTGAACTGTGCTATATCCCATAAAGTACAGACAGAGCCTTAAAAAAAAAATAAAGTAAGCTTTGCCTCTCTATTTCTCCTTCCCTGCAATACTGTATGGCCAACTCATTAACTAAGGAACCTGAAGAACTGAAACGACGACTGCAAAGGTTCACTCCAGCCACCCACCCTTCAAGCCCTTTTCCTTCTCAGCAATAAAGAATGCTGTTTATAAACTTTGTAAAAATGCAGGTTCAGGCCTTAGGGACTTTGAAGAGAGGGCAAGCAGCACTTTCAAGCATACCAATAAACTGGCACTACATGTGCCCAAGCTCAACCAGTGCATTATTTTATGGCCCTCTCAATCAACACTGGGTAATACAGATAAGCTGAGACTCCACTAGAAATTCCACTAGACTGTGTAACAATCCAGAAAAAAAGGGTTATAAAGTTTTTTCTCTTGGAACACTCACCGCTGCCCTAGATAAAAGGATCAGAAAATACATTCTGTACTGTAACAGGATCTTTAAGATGATCTCATAGGTCTTTTCCACCTCCCATTTTCATGGCATGCTATCTTCATTATATATATACCTCCAAGTACAAGTCATTGCAGACAAATGACTGAAGTGAGTCATTCATATAGGTGTGTTAGATCAGATTCTTCTGTCACTTGCTAGCAAAAGTTAGAAATTAACATTCCTGCAGCTCGTGTAGGACCAGGCTTGCTGCTCACTGAATATGATTAAGATGAGT